>NW_013527804.1:4787121-4824339 GCF_000836215.1 Papilio polytes
CAAAAAACCCATTTATACTTTTTTAGACATCAAACAATTATCAAAGTTCATGGTAATATTATAGATGCTTACATGGATGGATAGATGGATGGATGTTTGTAGCCTAAACGACTGAACGGATTTTGGTATAGATGTGGAGGATAATCTGGAAGAACACATAGGCTACTCACTTTTGTTTATTTTATTTCCACGTGGACAGAGTCGCGGGCGAAAGCTAGTTTTATTGTAATTATAAGAAGCCATCCTCTAAGTTGCTGAATGTATAATAGGAGACCCAAAATTAAACTCCGTTAAACTTGTTCGATTGCAAAATTCTCGTCCGAATGTATG
Source organism: Papilio polytes (assembly GCF_000836215.1). NCBI lineage: Eukaryota > Metazoa > Arthropoda > Insecta > Lepidoptera > Papilionidae > Papilio > Papilio polytes. Next base: position 4,787,452 of record NW_013527804.1, read on the forward strand.
ACGTCAATAAACTTTACCTTATTTTAGAAACGAATAATGTTAAAATATGAAACGTAGTTCGAGCAGTCCCTTTTATTGTTACAAGTCGCTGGCAAAATAAAACAGTTCGGGGCATGGTGAAATTTTGTAATACTTTATTTTAAGACTGCGGGAATGGGGAATAACGTCATACACTTGGATATTTATAACTAAACTAGCTATTCCCGCGCGACTTCATCCGCATGGAATTATAAAAAAAATATTTTACTGTTTACATTTGTCAAATTATCAATAGCAAATGTCAAAATGACATGACATGACAAACCTTGACAATCTTGCTTTTTTGACGTTGGCAGCAACTTAAGGTCTCTTTCCCACATTAGGGTTTTTATCCAAAATATTTACCTATATTTTTAATGGCGTGAAGATATGTATCCTAAAGCGTGAGGTAAGTGTAGGGCTTTTTATTAAAAAAATAATTATTTAAAAATATGCTGTTATTGCTGACATCTTAGGCAACAAAGAAGTGTGTGTTTACGCTTTATTATAATAGTATAGATAAAAATGCCTTAGAACTGTCTTATTGACGTAGAAGATCAATTTAATATGAACTTTCGTGGATTGAATTCAATTTCTTTTTTTTATATTACTTATTCGAAATGCTACTCTCACGATTAAATATACTTTACAGAGTTTTATAAAATAAACTTCTTGAATAATAAAGCTTAATTTACGAGTAGGGAGCAGTAACATGTTACAAAGTAATTGTTCTTTCCGCGCTGTTTTTAAAAATGTGTTCCGCAAAAATTTTCTTGTTATGTTGGGTAACTGCATGAAACGTTATTGTACGATGTAGTTTAAAGTATATGCCTGTTCTTATAAAATTATTTAATTAAAAATACTATATCTTAGTTTTAAATGTGTAGTTACTTAATACAAATTGTACACAAAATATTAAAAACATTGGTAACTTAAAAGAAAATGTTACTCTTCAATCTTGCTATTCCCAAAGTACAAATCTATTATGCAGAATAATCCCTCTTACTTAATATTGTATTATATTTATATAGCTTTCACCCGCGACTACCTCCGCATGGAATTAAAAAAAAAACAATAGTAAGTACCCTTCGTATTGTTTTTAGATCAAACTACATCTAACCCAAAGTTCATCAAGATCCGTTCAATAGTTTAGGCTGCAAACTTTAACAACCTTTTCTCATTCTCTTTCATCTCTCTTCTCAACTAAACTTTCGTATTTATAATACTAGTAAGATTTCGATAAGGAAATGGCAGGCTGATAATAACTTCCATTTCAATGTTTTATTTACGTGCGATATAAAAACGCCAGTGCGAATTGGTGCTTAGACAAAAAGTCATAATTTGCGAAGCTTATTTTACATATAGGTTCTTTGATTCCGTTTTATCACATTTTAAAATTCGGGTATTGTCTGGATGTAAGAGCATAACAAATAAGTTTTAAGTGCAGCGAACGATAGCTTCATATTTTATCGTACATTATACTTAAGACTATACTCTGGGATCTATAACGGAGCGATGTCACTTAGAAATAAAGTCACGTGAATGTTACTTTTGATAAAAGGACGCATAATTTAAAACTTTATGAACCAACCTATTGTAGAGGTAAAACGTAAATGTATCTTAATCTATATCTTAGCTACTTTTACTAGCTGTTGTTTGCAATTTTGTACCCGTAGAATAAAAAAAATAGTAAGTAATAAATATAGGTTGTGTTACCCAGTGAGCGTCGGTGGCTCGTGGGTTCGCATGCCGCCATGTTCCAATGTGATTTTCGATTTCGAATTTCATATGTACATATTTACCCGACGTTCATACGGCGAAGAAAAACATGGTAATGAAATCTGTACATGTCGGCGAAGAAATTCAAAGTATGTGTGAAGTCAACCCGCACTTGGCCAGCGTTGGTATAGCCTAGGGGTGACTACTTAGGTAGCTCTTGGCCTTAGGGTAGGCTCCGAGCCCCTCAGTGGGACATATAGTGAGCTGGTGATGATGTAACCCAATGATAAAGTAGCTTTTATTGGTGACAGAATTATCGAAATCGGCCCAATAACTTTTGAGTTATTACAATACATATAAAAAACAAATCTTTCCTCTTTATAATATTTGTACAGACATAAATATTAAATTAAGTAAATAGTTTTTATTTCACTTTATTTCTATGTATAAATATAAGTTTTATTTACCATTTTAATGTATTTGATGATAATTTATTATTGCAAAATTACTTTCAGTATACATTACAAATATGTTTTCTATAACTAATGTTGATATAAGTATATGATATAATTTCTTTATCACTTTCGAAAACCTTGAACAAGCCACCCGAACCGCCTAAACATTCCCGTGAAAGTTTTAACCCTTTTCCTAACTGCGCGTGAAAGATTGACCGCAGGCGCTTTTTCAACAAGAAAGAAATATTGAAAATGGTTAACAAAATTGTTCCGATGAAAGTTTCTTACGAAATTCGCTTGATTGTTTAAATCGTTTTCTTAATAACCTTTCGCTTGTATCTCAATTAGCAAATTTAATTACATAATATTGACAAGGAAAAGTTTAATAAAATAAAAAGATTTTTATTCTGTTCACAAAAAATAAGAAAACAGTTTCTTATGAGCTATGTAAAAAGCTAAGTAAATACGATTTTGTAACTTCTCTATACGTATTGATAGTCCAGTATGACTATACTATCTTTGTAGCCGTAACCAGTAGTGTTGACCGACATCAAGTTTGCTTCGCTCAGGTACCGTCTCATGTTTATCTATTATGTAAGCCAAGCTCAATTAGCTGTAATGGAACTTGCATAACCATATACAATAGAATTGCAAATGAAATAATTTCATTATATCTCAGGTTTAAAAGCAAAGTTTTATATAAATTTAGAAATGTTTAAATTGTAACAATCAACACTAAAATTAAATAGGATAACGTAGTAATGAAAATAATGATTTTTGTTTATGTTTATTGTGTGCCAGTGCGTATTCCTAACAAAAATAATAGCATAATTTTGCTTATTGCATAATTTAGTATTCTATTTTGACAGGCGCTGAATTTGTTAGCTTAACAGTAATTATTGTGATTTGACTTGGCGAAAACATTTTACTTTATTTTAAAATGTATTGTTCTTTGTATTGACTATAGTACTTATTTCGAATTTACAATGTCCTAATTTTAAGTTACCTAATGTAAGTCTTAATTAACTCCAGCTTTAAAAACAACTTTCTAAAAAGTCTATAAATTCGTTTGTCAATAAAACTTTTGCAAAGAGAACCCGTAAATTGGAGTAGTACCCGGGGTCAGAGCTTGAAATACACGATCATATATTTACAAGAATTTATTGACTGAAATAAAAATAGGCAGAAAATTTTCTTATACCCCGTCAAGGGACGCAGACGGTGCCCATTTCAATATTTAAGTGACAGTTTTTATATTTCGCGACCGTAACTTATACAATAAATATTTTATTTTATGTAAAATCAACTGCTAACAAAATATCTAAGCAAACATTATCAGTACATAACCTTATTTTTATTAGTAAAGTAGCAAGGTTTCAATTGATATTAAAGATTAAACGTTAATAACGTAAATGCAGTTCTATTATTACGGATGTCCAAGGGCGTCGATGAACACCTTTTTTCTAAAAATAAAGCGTGTTAGTTTCAGTAAATAAGTTTTACAATCTTGTCAAACAATCGACAATCGCAAACTGGGGTGCAATTGTCGATTGTTTTGTAGCAAAATCAACTGTTTAGTTGCACAATTAAAAATCGAGTAGTGTGACTAAACAGGGAATCAAAGCGAGTTTCAATCATCGTTCCTTGTGCGCACTGCAAAGGATTGGAACATGTTGCCGGCATCAGTTTTCCCGTCCAAATATGACGTGGGGACCTTCAAACGGAGAGTGAACAGCTACCTATTAAGCTAGCGCGTACCATCTTTCGACTGCAGCATCACCTCCTTCAGGTGGGATCGTGGTCAAGCGCTAGCTTAACAAATAATAAAAAAGTAGAAAAGAGACTAAATAGTTGTGCGATAGTTTAGTTTCAGGTGTACGCACGCCCTTACACTAGATAAATACAGTAACATTACACAGACTACATTCAACAAAATTGTAAAAATATTTCAGTCGTCAGCATTCGTATTAACCCGTTTCCAGTGGAACAAATCAAAATGATTTTCTTGAAAAATGTTTGTTACAAACGCAATGCATACATTTTCTTATCTGGAGGCATCGGCATTGACAAATGCGAGCCGTACATCAATGCAGCGGTACACTCGGCGACAAACATATGTATTTCAAACTTATTTTATATTCTTTCTGCACTTATTTTAATATACAAACTTTTATTGTTGGCAGATTTTTTTAAAGCAAGATTTTCATTCGGAAATATTAATCGACTTATATTATATTTTAAAAAGTTATGTAGTGTTAATAAAAAGCAACAAATCCAACCCTTTGTCTTTTTACAAATCGAGTCATACTTTAAAATTCAAAATTATTCAATCCTTTTAACCTACAGGCAATAATAAATGGAAATGATCTATTCGAATAGCCTGAAAATACTTCCTAAATATAGTTATCAAATCGTAAATATATCCCATTTCATTTAAAATTATTATTAACCATAATTCGATTTATCATTTTTATACTGTTAATTTTGGAACGGAGTGTACAATGTTAACGTTCTATCGTCAAATGGATCGGATTTTAAGCTTAACGATTCTTTTAATGTTAAAATTAACCCTGTGTTATTTACTACGTTTTTTTATAACACAAGGTAGCAAACTAGCAAGCGGCCATCTGAATCCGCCAAAATGGCAAAGCGACCGCTGCCCATAGACATCCGCAATTGCAGATGCGTTGCCTACTCTTAATCGACGGAGGAGAAGATTCAAATTAAGTTAGATATTTCTCCTTTCTATGCGTCTCCTCCACCGTCAAATCCACTTTCCATTCCCATCCTTATAATAAAAGGGTGGTAAGAAAAAGGGACTTTAATGAGGTAGTAATAGAGTTTAGTAATTTTAACAATAAAAGCATATGGCTCTTTCATGACAAATTTAAAAATAGAAATATCTTAAGGCAATACCAACACATCTTTTCCTTATTACTCTACTCGTTAGAAAAATGTAATGAAACATGTTTAAATACATTCGAGGTTATGTTACGAAAAACATTCCATGTCCATAAAAATGTAATCAGGTAAAAGCAGGAAAGAAAATGACAATTTCCGGAGTTAAAAATATCTGTTACAGATATAACATCTTATGTTTCTGGTATTAAATAGAAGATTGGGATCCGGTATATATAAAAATGTGTAATCTCCTCTATACTCTATACTAGCTGTTGCTCGCGACTTCATCTGCGTAAAATTAAGAAAATAATAAACATAGCTTATATGACTCACAGATAAAATATCTTTCTAATGGTGAAAGGATTTTTAGTTTAAGTAGTTTTTACATAAAAATGCAAATTAACTATTTTTCTCGCTGTTTTTTTACGTAATTCAAGTAAAGTCATCGGTAGCTTGTCGATTCGTCTTGTACCGATAGTAGTTCTCTTGTGATCCACTTTTTTGTTATACGTAGTCATTTAGGAATTAAAACCGAACGTACAATTAGGCGAAACGTTTAAAAATTCAAAAACACTACTCAGCTTGACGTTTGGTTTAAAAACATCAATAATATTGGATCGTACTTTATTGTAAATTAACATGAATCGATCGAGGCTGATTAATGCCGCCGTTAGTTCTGATAACGACGGAAAGCACTCCATGCGTGAGATATTAATAAAGCCTTGAATATTTCATTAATTGGAACAGATTTTATATCGGAAATTATGAGGTATTAAGACGATAAATTGCTTTTCGATATTTATAATACGCACAAGGCATATATTCAGGGATGTTCATTTTCCTTGAATTCTTTAAAAATAAATTGATAAAGGTAGAATAATTAAGGGACAAAGTCTAGCATGGAGATATTATAAGGAAATTTATGTGACAAGGAGAAATTTAATTATTCACATGCAAGAGTACAAAGGTAGAGTGAGGCTTGAAAAAGAAGAATGAATTGAAACTGATATGTCAAACGATAGAATGATCTAGATAGCCTGATGCATCAAATCAGATAGAACGAGACGGGGACAGGGAGATTATGATGACAATTTTGTTGTAATTGACATGAACATTTGCAATTTTTTTTTCTTTTTTTTATATCTTTAATTCATTAATTATGACGACAATTATAGTCTGTCGTCAACAAAGCCTTGTGATTCAACATTCTTACAACCCTTTATTAAAAGTATGTATAGTCACTTTATATGATTAATGTGGTGAATATTTTTAACATTTTCGAAAGTGTTAGTCGTCGATCAAACGAGGCGCAGTCACGCGATCTAGAATGTTCCAAACTTTGTACACTATTTTATCTGATAAATTTAAACATAATAGTTTTTTTTATAGGAGAAGGAGGCAAACGAGCGGCGGGAACACAAAAGTGGTCAGACGCCCATGGACATCCACGATACCAGAGGAACTACAGATGCGTTGCCGGCCTTTAAGGAAATTGTAGGCTCGCTTTTTGAAGCACCCTAAGTCGTACTGGTTTGGAAATAACGTCGAGGACACAACTCGGCTCTGCGGGGTAGAGAGTTTCAAAGAAAATGACAATTTTAAGTACGTTGTTATTAAATTACTACCAGCAAAGTACTGTAGAAATCTAAATAAGATTTACTAGGGTTTTATCTTATCTGGGAACCGGCAATGTCCACGCTTAGCAAAAGCTACCTATTTACTCTACAACTAAGAATATTACAGTATAAATGTTCCTCCATTCGTATCAAATAGAAAGAAAATTTAATGCTTCTGAGAGTTATTTCCAAGAACTTACATTATAAAAAAATCTCAACATTTTCTTTCAAAGTACGAGTGAGTTGGAAATTAAAAAAGGTATTTTGACCTTCTTGCTTGTTAAGTTTCCCGAGTTTTATGAAAGGTTATTTTCCAGACTCCTCCCGTACATTTAAAATTTAATGAATTGAATTACATACCACGTCATTTAATTTATGAAGGGAATTTTAAAAACAAGATAATTGATTGAGTAAACGGATTTTTTTCTTTACGTTTTTTTAGAATGTTATTTCTTACTAATATTATAAATGCGAATGTTTATGTGGATGGATGTTTGACAGAGTTCACACGATCGGAATCGCGGTCAAGCGGCTGGTATTTAATATTATGTCCTCAATTCGTTGATACCTTGAATCCTTATTAAAAACGTTATTGTTTTGTCTAATGACGTTTGCTATTATATTGTGGGAATAAAAAACTTAAAACTAAAAACTATGTAATCAAGAAAACAACCGATTCCAAAGTTACGTAAGTCGTTCCACTACAAAGCTATTAAGTTCCTCAACTGAGAAATGATTCGCAAACTGCTAAGACCCCTAAATTTAATGAGGCAATTTAAAGTTTTTCCACGATGCAAAAGTAACGATTTTTCTTAAAGTGATTTTAAAGTGGTGCAATTAAATTAAATGGTACAACGATTATACAGGTAATAATGTTTTTATAACATACTAGCTGTTACCGTGCGACTTCATCCGCATAAAATTGTGAAAACTTTATTTTGTTGTTTACATGTGTTAAATTATCAATTGCAAATGTCAAAAATGTGACATTATGACTAACCATGGCAACCTTGCTTCCCTGATGTTGGCAGCAACTTATGATATCTTTCCCACATTAGGGTTTTTATCCAGAATATTTACCCCTAAGTTTAATGGCGTGAAATATATAGCCTAAAGCGTGACTTAAGTGTAGGGCTTTTTATTAAAAAAAGAATGATTCAAAAATGTGCTGTAGTTGCTGGCATCTTAGGCAACAAAGAAATGTGTGTTTACGCTTTATTATAATAGTATAGATTTTTTTCAATTCCGATCGGACGAAGTTATAAACAAAAGCTAATAATTACTAAGTAGGTAACCTTTTAAGTTAGTATGTGTTTCTTTAACACAAACAATTTTCACCTTACCAAATACAATTTGAATAATTATATTAGTCAAGTCAAGTTAAAAAAAAATTCCACTAATTTTTACAATCAAGTCAAGTCTCAGATAAGTATACTCTTCGCTTTGAAAAGTGGTTATTAACGAACGCTTCAAAGGTGTCGACATAATTGTAATAGGAAACGAATCGGAGAGAGGGACTTCAACTTTTACCGCTCTATTTCCTAGGTAGGAAAATTATGTAAATTATTATCGTATTACTGCATACTTTGGAAGAGTTATGACGCAAATATTTTGGAAATTACTCTTGTAATTGAATGTTCGTACAAGATTTCACTCTGAATTTTTATTTAAAAAGTTTACTTTTGTTTCACTACTAAATATTTATTTAGTAGTGAAAGTGTGTTTGCCTAAATTGATGAAAGAATCTTAATTAAATTTGGCACAGATGTAGAACATAATCTGGAAGAACTCATAAGATACTTACTTTTTTTTTAATTCGACTCGGATGTCGTTGTTGCCATTTTCTGGTCATTTACAGATATGAAATACATAATATTCCAATATAAAATAACATACACAAAAAAATAACAAATTCTTTTTATATTGAGTATCAGGACATTAAATATTATTACAAAAGGTTATGTTACTTTACAAATATCGTGTATCATCAAAGAGAAAATAATAATGCGATTTGCGATACCAAGATTTCCTTTACCAAACAACCGAAAACATTTTCAAAGAAAACCTAAACATCATGTGCAGAATATCTCACACACTTGTAAACGAAAGGAAAGTTTCTTAAATATAATACACACAATATATTACGAAAGACCACTTGTTAAAAACGATTTTCAGTTCCGTATCCCAAATGAATACATTCATAATAGCTTGAAATCGTTAAAAATGATATATGAAAAACAAGCTAGTCGAAATCCCTTAAACTCGTTATTTCGTTAAAAGTACACGTAACAAAGTGGGAGCGCGTAGCAAAACGATTCCGCAAATAAAACGACTCAAATCGTCTAAAAACATTTCTCGTTAAAATTTAACTTACGAGTAGAACAAATTAAACTGATCTTTATCGATTATTACATCCACGGGGAGTATTTTAAGTCACCAAAATGTGATGTTACCTACGATTTTTATATCAACAGCTTACACAGTCCACTACTAATAAGGCTTTCCAATTGTTTTTTCGCGTATTACATCTATCGACTTGCTACCACATAAGGTCATCAGTCTAACTGCCCATATATCACTGATTTAAAATTTAATAATTGAGAACGCGCGCTTTTGACTAAACTATCGTATAACTGTTTATAGTGTGTATAAATAATTTAGATTAGTTTGACAATACATTTCAAATATAGTAGGGATGGGTTGTGTATAATCAGTCATGTATCTTATCGATTTTCGATTTTTATTCTTATAGAAGTAGGAATCGATAGATTTATAGTTATACCTTATGAAATAAAAAAAAAAAAACTGTTTTCTCAAATTAATAATGACCATCACAAATAATAAGAGTAAATAAATGTCTATTACTACTACAGCCGTACGTAATCGAATTGGATTTCGCTATTATTTCTGTCATCGCTAAAATCTCTAATATAAATCTTCAATATACTCGTAATTGTCCTCTAAATTAGTGAATATGAAAATGGTAATTTTAGTTGAGTTTGATAATTATTTAAACCAAATAACGATAGTTCAAAATTGTTCGCTGTGTGTGTTTGTTTCGTCACTAAGATACCTGTCTATTAAGTATGGCCTTCATACAAATTGAATTCGATACTTCATATGCGTCATTTATCAAACTTATCTATCTTATTTAGACACACTACAGTCTCGCTTAGATTCCTATGAGCTTATAAGGAGCTGCACACACGACTCGATTTTAGTTGTGCAACTAAACTGTTGAACCGTACAACAGTTGTGCGATAGTTTACTCAAAGCCGTGTGCCTGCTCTAAGGTATATACCGTTGTCCTCTTTAGTCATGCATGTAGAAACTTAATCAAATCGAGCAACCATATCGTATTAATCGCAGACAGTAATCTCAGATTATAGAGTCGCATAAAACTTAGTTGTAGAAAGCAATTGCATGGACCACTCTAAAATGCACTTCGTCTTCATTAAAGGTAGCACTGTCGCTGTAATTAATCACCGCTAGCTCCATTAGTGACCGTGATTACGTTAAGTATCGGACGCTTTGATTACAGCCGGGCGAAACTTACGGACACGCCATCGCTTCAAATTAAAACCAACAATTTAGAACTTTGCAGCGCTATAATTATCTTCTACTAGATTACGCCCGCGACTCCGTTTGTGTGGAGTTAAAAAACAATAGCAAGTAGTCTATGTGTCCTTCTAAACTATCTTCTACTTCTATATCATTTCATCGAGATCCGTTCAGCCGTTTAGACTACAAACTCGAGTGAAAGTAATATTGCTGGCAATACTCAGATACCCTAAATTGTCACTAAAGCAGTTCCGTAAATTTTGTATGAGGATTCTATACTAAGCGATAGTTTAAGTAACCATTTGTATATAGTTTCACTCTTCTACTCAAGCCCAATATTGTAAAATCTTTAGGAAAAACGCGTAAATAGAGTACTGTAAGAAAATATTTAAAACCATATCATAGAAATGTTACAAAATATTCGTTTTTAATTTTAATAACGAAGCTAAAATGTCTCTTGGTAGGAATATTTTAAAAATAATTTCAAAGAAACTTGAAGAGGAAAATATTTGTTTTACAACGAATCAGTTTCTTGTTTGCACAGATTTAGGTCATCTGTTATGGCGCATTTATTATTTCGAAGCGGAAATAAGAAGGATCAGAAGTAAAGAGCTGCATTTTTATTGTATTCTCAAGAGAAATGATACAGTTTTAGATTTAATGAAGGGAAAAACAGAAATTGCAATTTCTTATCAAAATAATTATTCATCTCTGCTTCAATGGATTTTAAAGTACATTGTTTTGAAATATTCTTTTGCAAAAACTATGAAAATGTAACATAGATGAATAAACACACCTAGAGTTATTAACAATTATTTAATAAATCCCTTAATGTACATTATCCTTAGTAAACCTTATATTACCGAGTAAAGCTTTACGATTTACAAAGTCACCGTAAGTTAACTTAAAAATATATCTGTGAAAATGTTTCAAAATGAAAGATAGATTAAGCTAATTAAACTAAGTACCTATCCATGTGTTTCATCATTAAAAAGCTTTCGAAGTTGAAGCTCAAAGTTCCAGTATTTTATCTATAACATATTTGAGCCATAACTCTGCAGTTCGACGGAGCTTAAAACCGATTATGCAGGACTGAGTTCATTAAATGTAACAAATGGCGCTATCGGTTTTTAAAGCTTCGTACGTTGTTTTCATACAGTTAAATTCCGATAGCCAGTAACATGTGTCCGTGCGGGTTAACTAAAACTATTTTTACACTTTATAAATTGCATTACTTCTAACGTAGTTGAGATAGTTCGTCGGAAATATTAGTTGGCTTTTAGTAGGTTTCAAATACTCAACAGAAGTAAATGAAATCCATTTCACTATGACATAAATGTGAAATATATTAATAGAATAAAGCGTAAACTACTTTGTGGCGTAGGATGTCAGGAATCACAGCATATTTTTGAATAAATTATTCTTTAATAAAAAGTCCTACACTTCCGTCACGCTTTAGTCTATATGTTTTCACGTTATTAAACATAGGGTGTAATTATATTAAAAAAAACTTATCATCATGTGGGAAAAGGACCATAAACTACAAACTGCCAACATTATGGTAGCAAGGTTATCGATAATTTGACAAATGTAAACAATAAAAGAAGGTATTAATAATTACATGCGGATGAAGCCGTACGGGAACAGCTAGTAAAAATAAAACTAACTGTTTGGAAATTATTTCAACATCAATCGACTACGCACCTTTCGAGGGGAAGACCTTATTAAGGATGTTAAAGAAACAAATTAAAATATTTTAAATAGCGTAATTTCTTAATTCATATATATTTAAACCCCATATTTTCTACGTTCTGAATATCAGTTATCATTTAGGATACTAATTTTTAAATTTCAATTTTAAATTTATTTTTCTAAGAAAATCAATGACACAGAATGTTAGCATAATCAGTACGTAAGTGTACAGAGTACGTGTACATTGTATGGATTTTCCAAGAAACACGTTCGCATTCAGGAATCAAAGGTGAATCCATTGAAATTCCCTTTGTATTGTACACAATGTATGTACAAGCCGTGAATTCTTAACACAAGCACTAAACGTATTATAATAGAATATGATTTATTGTACGCCAGTACCTATTCTTTGTTATTTATACATATAATAAAATTGGAATGTCTGTATGTAATATCAAAAGAAAATTTTCAGATTTCGGGAAGATGATGTATTCGCGTTGCTGATAATTTAAAAAATGTTTGTCTGTATGTCTGTTTGTCTATCCGCAAGCTACGTTTGTTCCGGGTAATCTTCGAAACGGTTGGGCCGATTTCGACCAAACTTTTATTGGAGGGTAGTGGATATGGACGGGCATATTATAGGCTACTTTTATTAAGAATATTGCGTGGACGATGTCGCTAGCAAAAGCTAATATCATAAAAACATGAGAGTAACTACTAACAAAAAGCATTTTACACTTTTCTCTATGTTGACTTTGGAGATTTCAATATTTAAGGGCACCTTTTTCGATCGTTTACGGTAAATATTTCATTTTTATACATCATATAGGTTATTTACTAAAAAAAAATTATGCAATACAAAGTTGTTAAATTACATTACGTATTTTTATATTTACAAAACGATTTTTGTTTCCAATTTGTCTATTTAAGTGTTATATAAATTTGGGCAAGCAATTTATCGTCAGGAAATCGGTCTTTATCGGAAATTGCTTGTCCCTGCACTCTGTAATTTTCCACACGAATAATCTGCAACATTATAAACGAATTCTCTTCGATGCGGTCCTGTGATGACGGTTTAAATGTATGTAAACTTTGAAAACGTTTTTATAAAGGGTTCATTTGAATTTCACAAGCGATAATTTGCAATTTTCAATATCACACCCATCATAAAAACATATACAATTTAAAAAATAAAGCGCATAGAAGTTACCTGTTAAGTATATTATTATACATCATCATCACCAGCTCACTATATGTCCTCACTGAGGGGCTCGGGAGCCTTATCTAAGAGGGTGTGACGAGGCCTTAGTCAACCACGCGGGTTGGTTGAATTCACACATATCCAAGCAAACATTAAAAACTGCTTAACTCACCTTTTCATCCTCCGGTGACGGCTCAAACAATTTAATTCACACAATTCTCTGAATTTCTATTCCGATATGTGCAGCTTGCATCACGACGTTTTTCTTCGACGTAAGAACGTCGGGTAAATTAGGGACATAGGAACTCCGAAAAATCGAAAATCATATTGGTCCATAGCAGGATTAACCCAGGACCTGTGAATGATAAATCAAGTGCTCAAAGCCCTGAGCCACTGACGTTTTATATTTTCATTCATCTATACGTATTTTTGTATACCTATATGTGTTTCTATTTGCAGATAGGAAATGGTCATAAAACGGTTCACTCTGGGAGATGTACTGAATCGCGTGCTGCAATAAAAAGACCATTCAACGAAACAGATTTTGTACAAGCGGATTCATTTCATTGCATCCACAATCTGCTATGTTCTTATTTTGTTTCAGTTTCAAACGATTATTTTATCATTTAACAACACATTTAATACACTTTTTTGCAAACTTGTATAATAAAAAAAATAAAAAAAACTTTTTATACTGTTCACTGCAATTTGTCTTAAATAAGAATTATAATTTGCAATTTACAGAATACATAAGTATAAAACCTTTCTAATGAAAATGCTTTATAGACGTCGCCAGCCAATCTAGCTAGGTCTATGGGGTGAAGCTTCCGTTAATATTGTATTATTTAAAGTAAATTTTGTCTAGTTTTAGATTCTTCGATTTACTATCAAAATTAAAAAAAAATCAGAATTATAAGAGGAATTTCCCAATCATATTTTTCGGTATAAGGTAAATATTAAATCAATCTTTCTCTTTTTATCGCGTGCTATTTTCATATTAATGAGTATGAAATATGAATTTTCAAAGCGTTATTAGTAATTATGAAAAAGCAACTGCTTCCGCTAGTAACAGTTTCACTCGAAGTGCCGTGACCGGTTAAATCACGTTATTTCTTAGTAAATCACAAATATAGTAACAAAAGCAGTAAACAGCTTACAGTTGAAACTTGTACTTAGAAGTATTCGAAACTTGTCGCCGCATTATGTTGTTTTAAGTGTAGTTTAAATGTACAAATTAAAGTTTTCACCATGTTCATATACGTATTTGTGTGTTATTTTTAGTTTAATTTTAACAATAAATTAAAGCCATTCTAGAGAAATAAATGAAGTAGTGTAATCTTATAAACAACTTTTTGCCCGCGTGGAATTATTAAAACAAAAGTAACCTATGTTTTCTTCCAGACTATTCTCTACGTATATCCAAATTTCGAGATACGTTCAGCCGTTTAGGCTACAAAGTCTAACATCCATCGATTTATCTAAACCGCATTTATAATATTAGTAAGATGTAAAATTGTAAATGGATGGATGTTTATTAGAAGTATCCAGAACGGTTAAACGGATCTCGATAAAATTTGACACTGCTATAGTCAAAGTCCGGAGGAACACAAAGTCTACTATTGGTTTTTTTATACCGTAATGACGGAGTCACAGGCAAAAGATTGTTCGCAAAATATATCATTCTTAATTCATATTAACAACGAAGGTGTCTAATATTGAAGTTATCAAGGTTTCCTTTACTGCAAAGGCTACCGCGTCAAAGTTGTGGCCTCGAACTTGAACCGTGTAAATAATTTACCAACTTCCAAACTCATGGCAGCGACTTATTTGATGTCGGGCAAGACATTACCCTACTCAATTACTGTAGCGTTTATAAGGTAAAGTAACTTTCCCCTTACCTGCTTAGTGTCCACTGCTGAAATCCAAAGACGGAAACATTTATTTTCTATGTTTTTAAAGAATATGAATCACATTTGTGTACTGTCTTGTTAGTGGAAAGTTAGTAGTGTAATATTAGATTTTCCTAAAATCCTAACCTAACTAAAGCAAAAATAATCAAAAAGCAAATACACATAACAAAAAAGGTTTGCAATCAATACGCTAGTAACTGAATAGTTTATATTGTTTCAAATATATTATAAAAGGACAAAATCTTTTACATAATATAGACGCTTTATTTTTTTACAAACATATCGACTTTTTGACCGACTTCTGAAAAGACACGAGGTACTGAATTTGTCTGTATGTTTTTTTTTTTTTGTTAGTGATCTCAAAACTTTTTTGCTATGTGTACTTTATACCGTACTCTCAAGATATCTGGCCGGATAATTAAATCCGCCATTGTTTCGTTCACTTCCTTCAAATAACAATCCTTTAATGCGAAAGGACCTTTCATCTTTGTGCTTTCTTTGGCAATTCCTGGTCGTTTTGTGAAACGTTGAAGAATTGAAAATGATTCTTTTTCACTTTTTTTCGCTCCAACGACTGTTACTTCAGTTTTTATTAATTGGAACACTCTATTTAATTAAATGTAAATTTCTTACCTTAAATTCGAATTTTATCAGAATAACTGAAATTTGCAGTCTACTTTATAAGTGTTAACATCCACACTCGGAGTTATTAAGTGGTTACTAAGGGTGCCTCTTTAAGTAGTTTGCGTACCAATATAGTACAGTCCTTTAGTATATTTAAAGTCCCTGAGTACAGCAGTTTTAACTCCGTTGTTACCCTGTAAAGAATGTTGTTGTATTAGATATTTTCGGACTCTGGTATTTTTCTCCTATATAAAAAGTCTCATTAAAGAATTCTTTGAATATTTGAAAGAAAATAAGGAAGTATCATCGTATAATTATGAAGCGTTAAACTTTTCTTTGATATAAAATTATTCAGAATAAGTAAATAATAACACGTGAGATGAAAAAAAATACTGAAAAAAACACATTATAATTATTTAATACTGTTTATAATTTTCATACACATACTAAATTAACGTATCACACTGGAACAGTAACTATTTCCGGGATACAAATTAGCCTCTGTGTTCTCTCAGACTATGTTCTACATCTGTGCCAAATTTCATGGAGATCCGTTCAGCCGTTTAGGCTACAAACTCTAACAAACATCCATCCATCCAACTTTCGCATTTATTACATTGGTATGATTTTAATGGGAAAAAAGAGGAAAAAAACAATACAATTACTCTTTTAGTTATTTATCAACTTTAATGTCTATTCAAAGAGCTATTTACTAATGCATAAATATGAAATAAATGTTGCGTGAAAGTTGAAAAAACTTTCCTGACCTGGGAATTGGACCTGGGATTTTAGTAAGTTGCTGTATCGTCGGCATTTGTTTTACTTGTAGTTTCTATATACCGACGCTGAGTACGTATGTGATCGGCACTAAATGACCAATAGAAACAAGTTTTAGACCAAACTCGCTGTAAAATTGAACGCAACGCTAATTGAATAAGCTAATGAAGTCTTACACAAAGTTTAATGAGGAAGTCGACTCCACGGTTTCGTAGTTAGAAACTAATTTCCACTTTGTCATTATGAATAATCGATTGTTCTGTGTTATTAGATTTTAAATTTTAAAACATATACGTGGAAATGATGGCAAAAATTTTTTTTTTTTCTTTTTGGTATAGCAAGATAAATAGGCGTTGTTGGAAACATATGATTTATTCTACTAATTAAAGACCATTTACGATGACAATTTTTATAAATGTTACAGCAGTGAAAGCCCACGGTTATTCTAATTGTTATGTAATAACAAGACTAACAAAGAACATTAACACATTAAGGTGACTTAACTGTTTTACGTATATTAAATGAACTGAAAGAAGCGTTTTTGTAATGAATCTCACGAAACCACATTTTTAATGCATCTCGCATTTTGAAACAGTAAAAATATGACCCTATAAAAGACGTCTTTTGACTATGTTGTTTTAATCACATTAAGAAAGTCCTCACAAAGAGATAGCTCTTAAGAAATTGCACATATGCTTTTAAAGAAATTCTACTCTTAGTTGAACACGGCACTGGACTAGAAATCAGGGAATGTGACTCTTTCTCAGCCAAATAGATTATAAACTAACGTTGGTTTAGATTACAATTGAGTTCGAATTAAAATGATTTGACTAGCTTTCTCCTGTGACATCATCCGCAGAAAAAGAAAAAATAGTAAGTAGCCTATGAGTTCTTTCAGAGTATTTTTTACATCTATATCAAGATCCGATCAGCAGTTTAGGCGGCAAACTCTTACAAATATCTATCCAACTAAACTTTCACTCTAATATTAGTAAGATATCTCTTTATATCGTAAAAATGTTCTCACGACCGAATAAAGCATTCGATACGACGATCAATTTGTACGTTGTTAACGAACAATGGTACCTAATATGTCTCTTTCGACGTCGGTTTGCAATGAAATAAAAATTTGGCGAAGCAATTTGTCCCCACAACGCCCTCCTTTGTAGGAAACTTACTACAGCATCAAACTAAAGCTTTTATAGATTTAAAAATGTTGATACGACTTTTCTGAGTATTCCAAAATGGGTTTCCTTCTTGTCACTGTAAAATTGTAATTCTAGTTAACTAGCTTTCGCCCGCGACTCCATCCGCGTGGTAAAAAAAAACAAAACCAAGTATCCTACGTGTTCTTCCAGACTATCCCCTACATGTTTGCCAAATTTCATTGAGATCCGTTCAGCATTTTAGGCTGCAAACTCTAACAAACATCCATCCATGTAAACTTTCACATACATAATATAATATTAGTATGAAGTATGATTTATTTGATTATGATCTCGTGTAATTGTCAACATTGAAAAGCGGTTAAAAATTTAACGTATTTTCTCTCTATAAAATTTAATTTAGTCAAATCGTCATATAAACAGATTCAAAACACATCTGCAACATCGTAAATCTGTAATTTTCTTTCAAAGTAAAAAGTTTTTCAAACTTGAATGGTTATTAGGTTTTTTACAATTCAAATTCTTATTGCAATGTATATTGTAGAAGGAAATGAGAATCTGAGATAATTGGATATGACAAGAATTTTGGGGAAAAATGTTTCGAAAAAATGCGTACAATGATATTTAGCATTTGTATTAATATTAAAAACTAGCTTTTCCCATGCGACTTCATCTGTACAAAATTATAAAAAAACCATTTTATTGTTTACATTTGTCAAATTATCAATTACAAATGTCGAAATGACATGACATGATGTCAAACCATGGCAACCTTGATTCCTTGATGTTGGCAGCAAATTATGGTCTCTTCTTCATTAGGGTTTTTACCCAAAATATTTACCCATAAGTCCAATGGCGTGAAAATATGCAGTCTAAAGCGTAAGTACTTTTACTATTAAGTATTTACTTTTTATTAAAAAAAAATAGTTATTCAAAAATATGCTGCAATTGCTGACATCTTAGTTATTATAATAGTATACAAATAGAAGTATAGATTAAGTTTTATGTAAATCCAAAATGCAAATTTTAATATCTGAGAATTTTCGAGAGTTTCTGCCCTCTGAAAGTACTAGAGTAAATGGGTATTAGAATACAGCATAATAGAAAAAACATAAAAGCTTACAACACAAAAGGCTTAGTAGAAGTAATCCTACGTTGTATAGAATCTTAATGTTATAAGTGAAGAATATCCGTACATTGTGTTCGATACAAAAGAAAATTTAACATACTATAAACTAACATAAATAAAAAAACATCCTTTTATATATTTGTCGGTGACGAGCGGTTTGCAGAATTAATTCCGAAAAGCTGATCATATACACGGTAACTAACCTCTATCGCGTGTGTATATCGGAGATAATGAAAAAATAATCGCGTAATATTAGAAACACCATCCTTAGTTGACCATCATCTTTAATTAAAACTGCATAACCCAACCTTAACGCGATTATATAATTGATTTTAAAAGAACAAAGCACATTATTCCACCGTTCAATGACAACTGTCATCAATCATTCTATCGTCGTCTTGACATCAATCATGCACGATGCACATTCACCCAGTACTCAAAATTGTTAATGGCCAGTAAGTTTCATAGTGCATTTACTTTTTTATAAAAATATACAATAACCATGTGTTGCTAGATATTTTACCCACTTCTTTGTTGCCTAAGATATCAGCAATTACAGCATATTTTTGAATAATTCGTTTTTTTAATAAAAAGCCCTACACTTACATTGCGCTTTAGGCTATATATTTTCACGTCATTAAACTTAGGGGGTAAATATTTTGGCCAAAAACCCTAATGTGTGAAAGAGACCATAAGTTGCTGCCAACATCAAGAAAGAAACATTGCTAAGGTTTGTCATGTCATGTCATTTTGACATTTGCTATTAATAATTTGACAAATGTGAATAATAAAATAAAATTTTCATAATTTACAGCTAACCTGGCTAACAATTGAACCTAATATCAAAACGTAAAATTCAACTACTGAAGCATCTATATGTTAACATGTTTTAATCAGTTCATTGCCAACATTTGAATATTGCTAAACCCACGCTTTTTCGTCTCTTTCCAATTTCTATCTTGTCTAAAAAAATTCTTGATTATCTATTCGAAAATTTTTTATCTTTTGTATTAAATTAAACTTGTAATTTACAAAAATGGCTAAACATCGCAAACGATTATGTAAATAGCAAGTTCATTGTATAACAGGTGAACTTACATTGGGCCAAGGGAAAACATTGTAGATTTTAATAAGATTAAAAGATTTCAGAACGAAGAAAGGAAGTCTTTTACCATACTTTTAATAAACATTTTGCTTAAATGGAGCGTCGGTGGCTCAGTGGTTTAAGCACTTGACTTGTAATCTACAGGTCTTGGGTTCGAATCCCGCCATGTACCAATATGATTTTCGATTTTTCGAATTTTCATATGTACATAATTTACCCGACGTTCTTACAGTGAAGGAAAACATCGTGATGCAACCTGCACATATCGGCGAAGAAATTGAAAGATATGTGTGAAGTCAACCAACCCGCAGTTGGCCAGCGTGGTTGACTATGGCCTAGTCACCCTTACTTAGGGTAGGCTCCAAGCCCCTCGGTGGGGACGTATAGTGAGCTGTGGTAATACGCTTAAATATTAATGCTTTATTGTGATACTAATTTTGATACATTTTATGGACTTGATTCCTGAACTAGGTTATCCTATATTGCGGGAGCCAATAATTCTCTTAATTTGATAAGGTTTTTTTTAAATCGTCTTTAGTTTGTGTGTTTAAATCTAAAGAGGTTTAATTCGATATCATTTACTTATGAATAAAAGAAAATGGTTAAACCGATAGTTAAAGACATTTCCTTGCGTGTATAGATACTATCAAAGCTAAAATCATTTTAAAAGACCCGCCTGATTGCAGAACATTCATTCAATTAGTACGCGCGAACTGTTCATTACGGCTATTATTTTAAAAGTCTTATAACCAAAATACGTTGAGCTCCGATAACTGCCATGACGGTTTACACGTAGAGAATAAATATTAACTATGCAGGTCATTCAAGCTGGTTGTTATTTAAAATTGTCGATGTTTACAAGCCGTGAATTAATTATTTATGTGTTGGTGTTAATTTATTTTTGAATTGCATATAATTTTTATGGTAAGCCACAAGAAAGTCGTTTGCTTTTTTAAATAAACTATTGAATTTTGTATCATAAGGTATAAATAAAAGTGATTATATATGATAAATAAAGTTATCATGGTTTGTTGTTTCTTGCATTTTTATAAAAAAATGTATAATATATTTGTACATAAAAATGTAATGTAAAAATGTACATGTATTTTATACATAAAAATGCAAAATGCTGACTCTTGAACATGAAATAAATAAAACTTTATTTAATTGTTTATATTTGTCAAATTCTCAATTGCATATGTTACTTACCGTTACCATAATAACCTCGCTTCCTTAATGCCAGCTTGTAGTTTATGGTTCCTTTCTTATATGAAGGTTTTATTTTCAATTTATCGTAAGTGTGGGGCTTTTTATTAAAGAAATTCTTATTCAAAAATACGCTGTGATTGCTGATATCCTACGCCACAGAGTGTATGTTTATGCTTTATTATATTAGTATCGAAGTATAGATAGAATACATTTTTAAGTTTTTTATAGCTATTGGGTGTCAAAAGGTTACGCATATCAACTAACCGAGTGTCATAATATATCAAAAAGTGATACAAACTTCTTCAGTAATTGGACTTAAATGGGGTCAAACTTTTCGCATATCAGTGAAACTAGAAATTTATGTGCGACCACTTACGGCAAGTTAGTAATAGCTTTCTGTTAAATTTGTTTCTGCGCAAATTGAAACTTTTAGATTCTAATTTATGAGGCTATTTTCGTTATTTTTATTATACAAAACTGTCAAAGAATAAGAAACTTTAAGTGAGAACTTGCATTAAAACGGAATAATAAATTAATAAATTGCAATTTGACGCTTCTTTAGTCGATTCTAAGGATGAAGTCTTCATATAAATATACTAGCTTTCGACTTCGTCCACGTGGAACTGAAAAAACAAAAATAGCCTATGTGTTCTTCCAGACTACCTTCTGTGTGTATGCCAAATTATATCGAGATCCGGTTAGCTGTTTTATCAACATCCATCCCTCTATTTCGCATTCATAATATTAGTAAGATATAATAATAACACTAATTAAGAATGGCTTATCTCACGTATGATATTCCAGCGACTGTATCAACTACTTTTCTAGTTCTAAGACTAGTTAAGACGTTTACTACGGCAGGTAAATAATTCTTCATCTGGTGCGGCGGCGGACCAAAATGCGCCTCCAATGATGTTTCCGCCAGTGCGTGGCAGGCCTTTCTAGACCCGCCAGCACTAGAACATATTAAAGTGCTGTAATGTATACACCTGAAATAATCGTTTCGCGCTAGCGAGAGGGACATAGTTTTCTTCGTCCGTACCAGATTAAGTACCACGTCAGGCCGATATCGACCTGTTATGCAGTGAACGTGTTAACGAGCCTCGAAGGGTCCCAAAATAATCGGTACTGTGACTGGACCATATGTGAATTAATGATTTCTTACAAAATTAATTAAAAGAATATGAAAAACTGTCTAATAGGAACTAACCTATCAACATTGGAAGATGTAAACTTAGTTCAGTTATCAACTGCGCGGACGCCGTTATGAGAGCAATTCGCTTTAGGCGTACAGACTATCAGTATAACAGCAGCTATAGTGCAAGTAGGACGTTGTCTGTGCTGTATTGAATGTTGTGCTTTTCATTCAGTTTGATTACAGACTGTGACGTTATTGTTCAGTGATGGCATTGAAATGTATAGTGGCTTTAGGCTTGTTGGCGCTGTTTTTAGGTAAATTCTTTTGTTTTAGTCTGAATGGAAATCGTTTTAACATGTAATTAAATTGTTGGGCTTTGTTTTTGGGCAATTGGCGTGCAATTATTAAAGGTTTGAATATTGAATATTTGACTTTTTTAATACTTAAAACTTTGTTGAATAACTTCTGTAATACAACTATCTGAGCCCTGGTTTTACTTATTGCACACTAAGATATTAGAAATGGAAATAAGTCAAATTATGACCGCGAGTTTTGATTGTCGAAATACATGTGTAAAAATTTTGTCATGTCATGGGATAGCGATATATTCTTGTATAGTTTGTTAGTAGAAATCTATAGTCGAATTTTTTCATTGAAAATTAGAAATTATGTTTACATTTCACTGGCTGACTATTGTCTATGGATTTATTTTGCAAAAGTTTTTAAATTTAAACGGACATGTCTGTTTTTAATAAGTCTATGATGACGTTACATAGGTTTATTAATATTTTATTATATTATTTTAATCGAATTTAAATCTACAGCGAGATTTGCACGTTCTCCGTTCTAATAAACATTCATATATCATACATCATCTTGCATATTTAGTTTTCTTTCATAAATTCATAATAATACCGAAACGCCGTAAGCGTAGGTTTTTAATTATTATTGTATAAAAATATTTTTCCTGCTGCTTTCGATGCCCACGATACAGGCATTGCCTAGTGTGGGCATCATTAGATCAATCACATTTTATCCACTATTTCTATTTATCTTTTAATTGGTTATAACTTTTATTGTTAATTGTTAATCTGTTATTTTTTAATAAATTTCAATTTCAATTTCAACGCAATATATGTTTATAGGGTAATAAATATAAACATCTTAGAAATACAATGAATTTTTTTTCTAAAAATAGGAGATTAGATTCTCCCTTAACCTACAATTTTTTGTATCATGTATACAGAACCATTCTCCGGATATTAAAGACTTAGTTACCCTCCAGTCTTGCGTTTCTCACAGCAAAATAGACTTGCAGATGTTGTTAATCATAACCAATTGGTAGCAATTAGTTAATGGTGCAAACGGTACTTATATAAGGGACGCCATAACTTTGCTTATTGTTTTGAAGAGGACATTAAAACGTTGAATTGCTTTAATAAAATAAACGAATCTTTTGATCCTTGACGACCTATTAAGAGCAGAAAATGTTTTTTTTTTGTTATTTACGGTACATAGATTGATAAATTTTGTTTTGTAAATTTAAATTCATTAGACTTCTAATTCGTCTTTTATCATATTACTACAAGATTTTGAAACACAAATAGTTTATTGGGATAATTTACTCGCGAATTACAGGTTGTAATTTTGACAGTGGTAGAGCTCGCTTCTTCATCTTCGCACGGGGCGTGAAGTGGGAGCATTTCCGCGTTTTGTCTAATAAGTGTGGTGCCGGAGGCCCAACTTTAATCCCTTTTCTTTCCCGCCCTTTTTCTCGTAAGAAAGGAATAGGAAGGGAACGTGGACTTGACGCCGGAGGAGACGCATAGGAAGGGAAAACATCCTCTTCGTGTGCGTTTCCTCCTCCGTCGATTAAGTGTAGGCAACGAATTCGCTATTGCGAATGTCTATGGGCAGCGGTCACTTTACCGTGTTGGCGAATTCAGGTGGTTGCTCGCTCGTTTGCCACCCTATAATGTATAAAAAATATGCCTAATTTCATAAGAAAATCAAGTAGAAATTTTGAAACGAATTTACAATTTAAATAAATACTATTATGAAAAACGATATACGGATCTAGGTATTCCTTACGTTGAAATAGGAACGTTTCGTTCATATAGTAACATACTTGGAATACCTAAATAGGAAGAGGACAATCTCATCACGGACATTAGGGACTTCCGGACACAATTTGTAAATTAAACAATATTGCTTAATTAAATATGCATTTTCATGTGTTTGTGTTCACCTGAAGTGTATGTAAAATGTATAATTTTTTTATGTTCGTAGAGCTAACACTACTATGCTTTTAAATACTACGCTGGAAATACAATAAAACATGATAAGAACTTAAATAAACTTAGATATTATAACACCTAACTATATGTAAGTACTGAAAGCCGGAAATATATACAGTAATGTTCAAAGAAGTTGAATATTACTTGACTGTATCTCTTTGTGCATGATAAAAATATTAATTCAAATGATTGCTTCTAATCAATTGCATTTCATCTTAATTTATACTAGTAGAGGAAGGTTCATTGCCATCCTGCATGCGGGATCGTATTACCATGTCAGTTGCACATCGGTAATTGCTCTTTATTCTCTTAATTATAACGACAAGAGTATAAATGTATACCGTTTACTCTTTGAGACTGGTCTCAAAATCAAAGAGTAAATGGGTAATGAAGATTTAAAGTATTCGCATCCCTTTTATTGGTATTTAAAAAACTGAAACAGCAACATATCTTTTGGCATTTAGGTAGTGGAAGCTTTATGTAATAGATAAAAATAGCACAAAACGAAGTTCTAAAATCACTAGGAACCATCATCCAGTTTGTACGTATATTTTAACAGATTACTTTATCTGGATCTCTTATTTTAACGCTGTCACTTCTACACTAACATTGTACTATTGGCTGTATTACTAATGGCCAGCTCATCTATCACTCGCGTGAATATGTTTTAAAATAAATTAGCTGTCAACACAGCAATTGTACAGTCATATTTCTTCCGCCCCTCATGATCTCTGCTATCACAAGGCGACGTCCTAAATATGCTACATTAAAGTATTAAGGCGCGCACGACCGTCCAATTGAGCATATTAACTGTCCTCTTGAGTCTTGAGCATCAAGCGATATGAGTGTAGCGTGACTACTTTATTTCCAACGCTAATGTTACGGATTAAATTCATTAGAACATATTCCGCACATTTATCAGATTCAAAAACCTGAGTGTATTTTGTTCAAATGTTTGCTAAATAAGATTTAAACTATTGGTGATTTTTAAAACTACTAGAGCATGTCCGACTAAATTGTAAAATGTCTGATAACAATCCAAGTAAAATATATGATGGAAATATCTGATTTTGTAACCAATGAAAATGGCGTCATTTTTAAACTATCTGACCCTCTAACAGCCAGTGGTGGGACAAGCCTTTATATAGTTTTTTAAAGCCTTCAGTATTTTTTAAGCAACCTGTATAACTCGAATACTAAAGCTTGAAAACAGATATCGTTATTTTAGAATTGATTTGCATACTAAACAAGCCTAATGAAAGTGTTTTATTATCATCACGGTAATAAACGTATGACTCGCTCGTGTTTACGATTTATTGCGTACTCAAACAATTGTGTTGAGATGGGGCTCGAATAGACTTATTAGAGTGATCAAAATGGAGTCGTTAAGTTACAGTGAAATTAAACGAGATATGAAAGTACATGTCCCTTTCAAATATTTGGTAATATTCTTAATTAAGAAAATACAATTTATTAAGTGTGAATCATGATTTATCTTACTAATATTATAAATGCGAAAGTTTAGATGGATGGATGTTTGTTAGCATTTGTAGCCTAAACGGCTAAACAGATCTCTATGAAATTTGGCACAGGTTTAGAGCATAGTCTGGAAGAACACATAGGGTACTTTTTATTCCGGGAAATAGTTACGGTTCCTGTGGGATTCATTAATTTAGTTTTTTAATGTTTACTCGATCATTCTGCAACGGTTCAACGTATCCTTTTGAAATTTGGCTAAAACAATGTCTGGAGTACACATGGGATGAGGTTCATCCCCGAGAAATGTCCGGTTCCCGAGGGATACGTAGCTTTTTGTTATTTATATAGTTCTTATGTTTTCTAATACCACGCGGATGAAATCGCGGGCAATATCTCGAATGTTTAAAATTTCAAATCCAGACATTTTAAATATTATATTTTTAACTTTCGGTAATTTTCAAGTTATTGATATCAAATTAATAAAGTTTTGATTTTAATTTGTAAGTTTGAATTACGTATACCTAAGTACTACGAAATTTGTAGTAAGTTTTGGCTTTGTTAGTAGGCGTTTGCTATTAATAGTCCTCCAAATCATTGAGTTATTTCGGGCCACGTTTCAATAAGTTGTTTTCATTAAGGTGATCTCAATTAGATATAAATAGCCAAATATTATTTATTAAAACAAATTTAGATTATTATTGTAACTTTACGTGTTTCTTTTTTATCTAATTTGTATTTTTGCACGAGTTTTCTGAGTATTTTTTGTGAAAGTTGTATATCCCACATCTTAAGAATGCGAAAGTTTGGATGGATGGATGATTATCATAATTTATAGCCTAAACTGTTAAATGTAGAGGATAACTTGGAACGGAATACGAAGACGGAGTCGCTGGCAAAAGATAGTACATAAAAAGTAGTTTATTATTGGTTCCGCTGTCGTTAAAGTTGGTGCAGTTCACTAAAATGACAAGGAATATCTTTTTTGCGTACAAAAAGGTCCTACGTATGTTATTCTTTCATTTAATGTAGTCGCAATGCAGTCGTTGTTTACACTACTTTATGACTTTATTTAAGTTAGTAAATTGGTTCGCGTGGTCACGAGTGGATTAAACAATTAATTATGTAAATGCGAAGGTATGAACAACAGTTTATAAGCATGGGTCACGCACGGTCGACTGCAGTGGAAACGAACCTTAACGTGGGTGTGTTGTCACATTAATTAAATAGGAATAACACTAAACTATGTGGAAAAGCAACACCATTCAGCTACATATTAAACAAGCAAATGCTTATATAATTTAACATGAATTAACTGTAGCGACAGAAAACGTTGTAATATTAGCTGCTAGTTGTTTATTTTAGCACATTTTAACTAACCCGTATTAAAGTAAATCAGATGCAAATAAATGTAGGTTAATAAAATCTATATTTTCTGCAAGAATTCTGCACTCTCCGTCCTTATCCTAATCACGTAATTTCAGCGCACCAATCTTCTATCATCCAAGTCACTCCCTTCTTGATCATGTCACCTTTAGGTAATCCATCTCTTTCTCCTCTACCGGTGTACACATACCCTTATAACTAAAGAAGAAATCTATACTAATATAATGAAACGTAAACACACACTACTTGATGGCGTAAGATGTCAGCAATCACAGCATATTTTTGAATAATTCTTTTTTTAATAAAAAGCCCTATACTTACGTCACGCTTAAGGCTATTTCTTTTCACGTTATTAAACTTAGAGGGTAAATAAATTGGATAAAACCCCTAGTGTGGGAAAGGGACCATAAGCTACAAGCTGCCAACATCAAGAAAGTAAAATTGCCATGGTTTGTCATCATGTCATGTCATTTTGACATTAGCAATTGATGATTTGACAAATGCACAAATAAAATATTTTATTTTTATAAATTCGTGCGGATGAAGCCGCACGGGAACAGCTAGTGTGTTTAGAAAACCGTAGTGTTATCTTTTCAGAAGTAGCAACAGAAGGAATTCATTTGAATATAACTAGCGCTTGGAAGCCAGACTTCGGTTGGGAAGTGACTTGTATGTGGGAGACACCGCCCAATGATACACTACAGTCGGTGCGATTGCAGAATAATGGACAGCAGTTCATGATCTACAGACCTGAGGTGAATTTTATTTGTAACTGGAAACATATGCTGTCCTATCCTTCACTTTTGTAAAGCTCTTGGAGGTCCTAGCAATATAATTTGCAATTCCGTAAACTGGTTAATGAAAATATTATGTTAAAAATGCTTTTTTATAACCACGGTACTTTAATAATTCTAGTTTTGATTAAGCCGATAATACCCGATAAATGCCGGGTTTCTGAAGTTTTATACTTACCTAGTGATTCAATAGTGTTAGATTGACTATGTTTTAAGGGAGTAAACCTTATTTTATCGAACCGAAAACACTAACGAATGGTTAAACCTAGCTGAGAAATCGCCCATGTTTCCTTTATTTTAAACAGATACACGGTGCATCTAGAGTGGAAGCATTTAGAACACCAGAGAACGTGATGAGCGTCGATTGTACGTTAACCGCGACAAAGGGACGCAAAGGACGATGTGTTCTCACTATCGAGCCTTACCAGCCGCCCACGAACGATTTCACGTACACGTGTGAAGTATCCGGAGAGCGGCCTACATTCATGATTGAGAGAATGGACTATGTAGTTAAAACCATAGGTGAGGAATGTTTAAACACATATTTTTTTGATGAAAATGTTAGTATATTTTTGTTAATTTACTAATATTTCCTTTAACCATTCCAACTAAGCTCTAGGCTTGTTCTAGGTTATGGTTTACAATAGTCGAATGGCGGGATTCGAAACGTCGGCCTCAAGATCGGTAGTCCGTACCCCAAACCATTAGGCTGTTGGCGCTTGATATATATCTTGCCTACCATTTTCTATATATTCTTGCAATTTTTTTTAATAAGCTGCGTTTCATACTGGACATTTGTATATTTCCTGTTTTGTGTGAATAATTATATCTCAATAGTTACCTTTACTGAGAATAATACTATCATTATCTTACTTTTGACTTACACATATCTTAAGTCATGAGAAGTATAAAATAATTAAATTACATTTTTTTTATTTCTTAACATATCTGTGTATTATTTTACAGTGCCTCCGAGCAATGCTAAATTGGAATATAAGAAGTACGATGAAGTTTCTCCTGGACGTGTTATGATGAACTGCACATCTACTGGGCTTCCAGCGCCGACCTTGCAGTGGACAGTCGGTAATGACAAGGTTAGCGTTGCAAATTATGTTAAACGCCATCTGTAATTTACTTTTTCTTTTAGATTTAGCATCCCTAATACTTAATTAATAATAAGATATTCTACAAGAGTGTCGTTACATGACAAAAGATAAGTCTTCATAGGCATTTTGTCTGCTGAAATATTATATTCTATCCACCAATGTTTGGTCTTAATTTGTACGTAGACTCAGAATGATTAAAATTCAGATAACAAATACTTTTAGCATACGCCGGTACGAATTTGTCGGATGTAAAGGATCAGATAAAGCGTTTTAAATTAAACGTAGCGTTTACGAGAGGCGTTAGGGTTGCCTTTTACTTTCTGCTCCCTAATTTATTTTCTCGCAAACCATTTATCAAAGCTTATATTAGTATGGCATGTGACGTGGGACATTTGATAAAGAATATATTCCGAATTATATACGATTGTCATGTTGGATTTTTGATTTATTTGTAAAGATAACATCAAATGTGTTTATACGAATTGTTGTGTTTTTAGTATAAAAATTATTTGAAAAACTAATAGTTTTGAAACGGGTACACTTTCTACTACAGCTAATGACTTCGATTTTATCAGGACTGAACAATTTGGGACAAAAGTTCAATAACACTTTCAACTATAAAATTGATAAACATAATTTGAATTTTGTGTAACTGTTACATTTGGCTTTTGTGGGTTATTTAATTGGGCTAATTTAACAATGTGAAAACTAATTCTTCCCTCGTTATTTTTAACACCGACAAAATCATCGTCTATCTCATAACCCCTTTAAAATACTAAGTCGACTAGATTTTGTGTGGGTGTTTGAGGCGTGAAAATTCACAGTAACGCTTCATGCTCTTGTGTTGACAGGTCCAAGCTGACTTTACTGGAAGGTTCTGGAATAGGACAACGAAGTTATGGCATGTGTGGTCGTTCTTCGCGTATACTCGGGTGGATCCATCGACGACCATTACATGTAGTCCTGAAGTAGTGACACAAGAAGAGCTGCTCAAAGGATCGCCGGCTGCATTTAGTTCTGCTAATCTATTAGGTATGTCTTCACACTTAAGGGCACAGTAAAGTTTTTTTTTATTTATTGGGGTTAAAGAACAACAGCACAATAAAAATGATACAGTAGTTTTGAGTAGATCCATCCACAACTTTACCACGTAGTAACTATAATAACAAAATAATCTATAAATAAAGTTAGTTTTTGTTGATTTTTACGTGTTCATATTCTTCGAATGCATGCGGTTTATTTGACGCTTTTGTCCGTATTTGAATAAATGATCGATTTAATAAAGTATTAGATGTAAATAATTACGCAAAATAGGGTATTCTATAGTTTTATTAGACACGAAAACCTACTTTATTTTAAGATTTCGATTCGATATCTTAGTTTTTTTATAGAATTTAATTTAGATAATGAAATATTTTCATTCGTTGTTAGAGGTATTTTCGTAACTTAATAAAGCATGTTTTGCGTAATTATCATCTAAGCTTTAATTCATCTTAAATACTGTCGCTAACGTTTTCGCCTTATTTTCTCTCGTACACTTTGTCCCCGCATTTTCGTACTCGACGCTAAATTACCAGAAAATCGTTGACGAGACAAGCCTGAGATTTGTAGTAATTTGTCGCGTAATTAAATACTAACTTCGCAGAATTTACTGTAAGGTTTTCAATTTGATAACTTAATTTTACCTACAAGATTATTAGAATTGTCAAGATATTCGACAATGTTATTATTTTTTAATTACTTGCTACTTGGGGAAAATATGGGATTATAAATTATTTTCCTCGGTTAAAAATATTAGGTTTATTAAATCTTGTCTAGCAATAAAAAATGCTAGAGTTCTTAATGACTTATAACAATGAATATGCTTTTTTAAATTGTTGTTAAACGGAACGTCTTTTACCATCGTTATTTTTTTTCAGATCCAGCCAAAACAATGATATTGCTGTTTACAATTATTGCTCTTCTTCGGTGACGTTTGAAGATTGAATATAGGAAAAGATACTTAAATGAAACAAGACATTTGATGTATATGTATTATAATTTCAGAGTTATACATAATGCTGCGGTTACACATTATATACCCGTAAACAGTAAGCGACGAAGAAAGTTACATGTGTCTCGTAAGAGATGTAACTTTATTCGTCAAATTGGGCTTGTTCCGTTTACTTAACTAAATTTACCTAACCAGGTAGGTAACAAGAATATTTTTCCGTTTTCGTAACCAGTCAAGTTTTTGCTAGGGTGGGTAAACTTTACTAGTTTCATGCCTTCAATCCCATGTAAAAACAATCATCTATCGATTTCAAGAGCAAATATATCTATTCAATATCGACCTAGATATTTTACGTTTGTTCTCGATTTTTATGTTTTAAGTCCCGGAATTCATCTTGCCAATTCCAAAATTTCTAATTTTTTATTTTTTTATACCATAAGGCGACAAACGATCAAAGTTGGGCCTTCGGCACGCAAAAATGCAAGTGTGCGGATACCAAACCGCTGATACTACTGTGAAACCACAGGGCCGATTTCACTCTAGCGGAAACCACACAGCTAATATTTGGAATTTTGGAAAAGTAATACTTTACTTAGTAATAATAATAGTAATAGATGTCCCGGAAAATAGAAAAGTATACGCATCCGGTTACGAAAACGGAAAAATATTTCTTGTTACCTAACTGGTTAGGTAAACAGAACAAGACTCAAATAGTATAATACAATTTAAATGTAGAACTAGATCGTAAAAGCTTTTAATGACACTAGCAGACTATAAATATGTATGGAAGTATAAGAAATGGATGGCCAAATTCGTTTAGCGATTGATAAACTATTTTAGAATATTAATTAGCTATTTCTTATATAAATAACTTATGTTACACATTACAGTTTTATTGGAATTTGCGATACACAAGGTCCAGTGTAACCGCAGCTTAAGAGTTATTCCCTTGAATGTTGGCAACACTGCATTTTCCTAATTTCGTTAGGAATCAAATTATGTTATATTTACTCTTTAGTGATTATGAATATTAACTATTGCAGTATTGAATATTGCTTTATGTAGTTTTGATATTATAAATGTACTTTTCAATGGCAACTCAGCCTTTGTAAACGCTTTTTAATGTTCGGAAATGACATTTTGCTGCCAAAAGAAATGCTGTGTTGCCAACATATTTAGAAAATCTTTTAAATTGCAGATTATTAAAGAAATTCTTATCGCAGCAATGTAAATTTTGATATTTTAAATTTTATTATCTTACTATTTTCATGGAGATTATTTTTCTTTACTAATGAATCAATATTTACTATATTTTTATGGAATTGAAAATTCAAAATTATCAATAAATTTAGCTAATAGTTAACATTGACAAAAATCTATGAATAATTGTTTCATAGAAGTTAGTTACCATAAGTGCGAGATTTAAAAATATTAAAGCATTTATTTAATAATAGGATGAATATGAATGTAAATAATAAAATTATTTTGGACGTATGAGGTAATTTTTTTTAAACGTTTTATCTTAAAAATAAAATAACATGACATATTGGATAATACGTAGTGTTTACAACTAAAATACATTAGGAATTGCGACTAGACAGATGTAACCGATGTAACCGCCCACACATGTACAAAAAACATTGCTTTCTGTTTTTTTCAAAGAGAATGACAAGGACGGCGTTATATACGTGTTTCTTCAGCGGTCATGAATGATTTGTACTATTTTTAAATCATAAAGTATGTAGCCATATAACTCAAGATTTTTGCAATTTTAAAATGTTAAAAATTCCATTTTGTTTAATTTATTACGATAAAATTCAATGATTTAATACAAGGACGATAATAATGGTTCGTTATCCACACCAATTAACTAATGTTAACTATCACAGTGCCTTTCTCAATTTATCTCTTTTCCTTTCTTTTTTCCTTACTATTCACTAGACTTGTAAAAGAATGCACAAATCTACACTAACATAAAGAGGAAATATTTGTATGTATTGAAATAACTCAAAAACTACTGGGCCGATTTAAAATTTTTCGCCACTAAAAAGCTATGTTATCAGTAACAGACTATAATTTAGTTAAATTTTACACGGACGAAGTCGCGAGCTACAGCTAGTGTAATATACGAGGATTGTAAGTTTGTGCATACTTTTAAACAGTAGGCGGACCCAATTTCAACCAGCTGATACAATCAGTCTCTTTTACTGCATTTTTTTAAATTTAATTAACATTTAATTTTTTGACGAAAAAAAATTGTGCGTTATATTTAAAGTAAAAAAGCACGCATGTTATTTGTAAACGATTAAATTCTACATGTAATGTTAAATTTGAAAATTACGTCATTTTAATTTGGATGGATTTTAAACAAGATTTATCAACATAATGAAAAGCCGGAGGCCTAATTTTAGTCCCTTTCCCTTTCCACCCCTTTCTTAAGAGGAAAGGTTGGGAAGGAAAAGCGGATTTGACGGTGGAGGAGACGCGTAGGAAGGGGAAATGCCCTCCTTATGAGCGTCTCCTCCTCCGTCAATTAAGGCAAAGCATCTACAATTGCAGATGTTTATGGACAGCGGTTGCTTTCCATTTCGATGGATTCAGACGGTGGAGGAGACGCGTAGGAAGTGGAAATATCATCTTTATGTGGGTCTCCTCCTCTGTTAATGAAGGGTAGGCAACGCATCTGCAATTGCGGATGTTTATGGGCAGCGGTCGCTTTCCATTTCGGTGGATTCAGGTTGCCGCTTGCTTGTTTGCCACCTTAGATTATAAAAAAAAGCTTGGATTTAATTTCTAACATTTAAGAATTGTGACTATCACAAAGGATGTCTGTTATGTTTAAAAACTCCAATTAAACTGTTGATTTTTAATTAAATTTCACTTAAAATACGGCAAGTTTCATTTAAATAGTTTGAGAACCTTATAAGTTAATACTTGAGCTTACTTATCTACAACTTTCCACATACATTGGAAGTACCTAGTTTTTAATTTGCGAACTATTCAAGACTTTTAGATTTATGACAAATGACGTAGGGCGACAAACTTATTTGACCCGATGTAAAAAAATGGGACCCACCTGCAAGCAATACCTTTCGGATAAAAAAAGAATTATCAAAATCGGTCTCCTAGCGGCGGAGTTATGCCGTAACACACATACAAAAACATACAGACTTGAGTACCTCCTTCTTTTGGAAAGTCGGTCAAAAATAACTAAATTAATCCACAGTCGCCCTCTGTTATTAAAAACATTATTGTATTGTCTTTGAAGACCCATTTACATGATGCAAGTTTTTTGCCCATTACATACAGTAAAAGTTAACTATACAAGACAATTATTGCTACACTTATTACTGGCAATGGCCAAGAAACATACATCGTGTAAATGGGCCTTAATTCTTATATCTTCTTACCGTCATTTTGTGCTTTTATTTTTTTTTATTTTCAAACAACTAACCTCGATACTAGGCTTTGACAGGAAGAAAAAAAAGTATTTTTTTAAAATCCACTTAACATTTATGACCTTGTCTAAGGACCTTTTAAATAATAAGGTTAAAAAATCAGGTTTCTTTATAATTTACGTCCTATACGGTCTATTAAATTATCTAGCGCCACTCGGCCAGTAAAGTTTGTCGCACTATACTAGGACAAAATACATTACATGAAATATTAATTAAATATATATTAATATATAAGGATATCACGTTTTAATTAGAAATACATCACTGAAGAGATCTAAAATACATATTTATACTTAAATTGTTAAGTTACATAATTGAATACAAATGCTATTGCTTAAATTACACTTGAAATGTTTTTACAAAACTTTACATAAACATACATAAGTGTAAATAAGGTACTGATTCAGAAACACGTTACTAATTAACTTGAATTTGACTAAGTTATAATAAGTATATAAGTATAACTAGAATCACTAAAAGCACTATTCAAGTATGTACTATTAACGTGACTAGACAATAAAAAATGGCTTAACCTTCAATTTTAATTGAACAGTAGGACTGTTCAGTTAGTAGTTGTTACTTGGTTAAATAAGCCATACAGTCTTCAACTAAGAAACTATATTATCATAGACATATTTAAAACTCTCAATAGATTACATTATAAAATGTAATTTAATGAAAAAAAAAACTTCTTAACATACTTATAATAACTTGTGCGGATAAAGACACTAGGATAATCGATTATTTTACATTTAAATCGAACTAATATCGATTTATACAGATAACATCGATTTTAAACAACCATTTTCACATACCAGTATTAAAAACATAAAAATAATTGGATATGTTAATATCGATTAAATAAAGCTTTAATGGAATGTTTTATTAGATATCTTTTACCGTATTTTTTATATATTAGAGCCTACTGTTAAAAAATATTAAAACGCTATTTTAACATATTGAAAATGCAAACTAGATATGACTCATAATTCAAGAGCAGTCTTTATTAATTCTACACGTAAAATATAGAGAAGTCTATTAAAACAATAACTACCATAATTTCATATTTATACACCAAACAGTTCAATTAGAACAAATATATGAAATTCTATCAATAAAAAATTAAGTAAATATAAAATCAGATTATTTAAAAGCACCATATAACGTTAAAGTAATTTTTATTGTGTTCAATATTTCAATTATTTAAACATATAAACAAATTTATGGAAATTATCGTAACTTTTACATGAAATTAATTATAAAATATTTTAAGATCAAATTTTATTGAAATATACGGAGATATTAAACAGATGGTCCTTCAAGTCGGAACTTTATAACCAAACAGAATATATCTTAACATAATACCATATATTGTTTTTACAAGAAACTGTTTTGCATCTGGAATATTGCAATTTGTATGACACAAAAAATATACATTGAAATAATTTAAAACTTTCAACGAATAAGCATGTTCAACAACTAACGTAATTTTATTTTCTATTGTTAGAGTAATTCGGTTATTTTTGGCATCTGTATGAATAACACAAATAAATCTATAGAATATTAACTTAAATATACATTTGGAAATAGACTAGATTATAAGAGAATCAGTCGGGCATGTTTCAGGGCGCCGTTTGGAGCCACGCGCGGAGTCCTTTGGCCCTCTCTGTCACTCCATCCGATGTCTCGTTTATCATGGGATCCGGCTGGAAAAACACGTTTTTATTTATTTTATTTATTTATTTACTAGATTTCGCCCGCGACTCCGTCAGAAAAAAACAGAAGTCAGTCGCCTATGTGTTCTTCCAGACTATCCTCTACGTCTATGTCAAATTTCATCGAAATCCATTGAGAGGTTTAGGCTACAAGCTCTAAGAAACATCCATCCATCCATCTAAACTTTCGAAGTATACTAAAACTAAGCTACTACAAGATTTGCGCAAGGGCGGCCTTTATTGCTAACAGCAATCTCTTATAGGCTCTCTTACATCTGTACTATATAATATTATAAAGAGGAAAGATTTGTATTTTTGTATGTATTCGATTCGCATAAAAATTACTGGGTCGATTTTAAAAAATTCCTTCACCAATAAAAAGCTAAGTTATCAGTGAGTAACATAAACTATATTTTTTTATTTTTTATTTCACGCGGACGAA
>NW_013527804.1:4824678-4826759 GCF_000836215.1 Papilio polytes
TGAGCAAGGTCGGCCTTTATTGCTAACATCAATCTCTTATAGGCTCTCTTACATCTGTACTATATAATATTATAAAGAGGAAAGATTTGTATTTTTGTATGTATTCGATTCGCATAAAAATTACTAGGTCGATTTTAAAAATTCCTTCACCAATAAAAAGCTAAGTTATCCGTGAGTAACATAAACTATATTTTTTTATTTTTTATTTCACGCGGACGAAGTCGCGAGAAACATATTTAAAATAAAACCCGAAACTACTTAAAAGATCTGTTTACACAAATAGCAGTTAGTAAATATTTTTAATTTTTAAACAACTTACTGCGGATAAAGTCATTCTCGTCTGCGATGTAGTGGCTACGTTGTAGGAACTGGTTTCTGGTGACGCTGAAACAATAAATTACAGAATTAAAAAAATTAAATCACTAAGATTAAATCCTCTCCCGGTAGAAAATTGTAGATGATGATTGACATATCTTCTTAATCAAGAGGTTATTACAGTTATAGTTTATAGAAAAACCTGATAAAGTGAAATTTTAGTAAATTAGCCTCACGCTACGTAAATCTAACTACTATAAGTGGGCTATTCCACGCAAAACAACCTGTCAAATAAACTTGATGTTTCTAATTACAGAAATATTCTACTAATATTCTACCCATCTAAGAAACTGGTTTTAAAGGATCTAGAAATTCTAATCAACTGATGGAATTCAAACCTCAGAAACTGTTATTACAGATTTTTGACTATTTAGTTCGTGTAACACAATACTAAATTCCTACACGTGGAGGGAACTTGACTATGGTCGGGCAATAGTGAACGACCAGGCAGTTACAAGTCGTGCAATAGTGAACGACCAGGCAGTTACAAGTCGTGCAATAGTGAACGACCAGGCAGTTACAAGTCGTGTTGTCTAACCAGTGTTAGGTCTGCGCGCGTCCAGCGCCCGCCAGATGTCGCGCACGTCGGCGTGCAGCGCGCGGAGCGAGCGCAGCACCGCGCCGCTCGACTCCAGCCCCGCTGTACCCTCGCCCTCGCCCTCACCCTCACCCTCACACTCACTGCCAGACGATGCCTCGCTTGTAGTCTCCTATACATAACAATAATCATTAACTAATAAAAAAAAACTTATACAGGGTCCTGTATAAGTTTTTTTTTTTATAAAATATGTGATGGGAATTTCGGTTTTCTGTACTTTATCTAACTGTGACTAAGCTATCTGAGCCTATATCAGCCAGTGATGGGACAGGCCCTAAATTAATATTTTTTTTATTTTTTAATGTAGTTATAATTGTCGTGAAAGTTACTTGATTCAACCATTCCATTATTTAGAAGAAAAATCTTTCTTGTGAACGCTGTGTACGCCTTCATCTGTATGTTCCGTTTTATTTTTTCGGTCTACAGAATATTTAACATGGTTGTGTACTTTGAACATGCAATTGGAGTACCTTTCAAATAAATAAATAAGAAGAGGCATATTGAACAAAGTTTTCGGCAGTAATTTCTCTGACAGGTAATACCTCAGTTGTCAAGTTTAGTACGCTTCCTCGTGTCTTCATATTGACATTTTGCAAAATTATAATAAGCACCATCTTTTGTTATAAAATAAACTAAACAGTGTTACAAAATAGTATATAAAATGTCAGATGAAATTTATAATACAAAACAGTCAATATAATATTTGAAAATTGGAATTAAATGAAAACTACAAAACTAGGAGCAACGAACGATAAAGAAAAAACATAAATAGTCAAACTAAAAAACACCAATTTTGGAAATCAAAACATCACAAAATAACCAGCTCGAAAAATTCTAACATAACAAAGTAATCAGTTGTAAAAGAAAATGAGACACCAAAAACGAATCAAAATGAGAAAAAAAACCAATCGAAACAAAATACGATGAACGCAAATGAACAGCCAATAAGTCGAAACATTGAGAAATCAAACATTGTACAACAAAGCGTCTAATACCAATTTGTTGGAGCAAGAGAGTAAGAGAAGCAGGAGCAAGAAAAAACTATAAAGGAAACATGATAAGAAGTAAGAGCAGACGGAGCTGCGCAGGTGAAGAAGTAAGATCAGGA
>NW_013527804.1:4828235-4830937 GCF_000836215.1 Papilio polytes
CACGATGACGCACGAACTCCAGCTCGGGCGTGTTCGCTGTCGTCACACTACCTAGTATCACAAATATTATTATACTAGCTGTTCCTGTGCAATTTCATTCGCATGACAATATAAAAACTGTATTTTTATTACTAAAACATTAGTAGATTTTTTTTAATTAGCTATTATTCATTTACCATTCCAACTAAGCTCTAGGTTTGTGGTATTGTGTAATTATTGTCCTTTTCTCACATCACAATTGTTGCAATTTATTTACCCCTTTAGTTGAATAACGTGAAAACATATTTAAAAGAAAAAAATAATTATTTAGAAGAATTCGATTTTTCGTTATCAACAACGCAAAAACATGTTAACAAAATGTTAGTTTTTCTTTCAATAAATACAGACGTTCCGATTTCGATGAAAAGACTTTTGTCTCTATCTTTAACAAGTATTTGCACCCCAAAATTTGTGTTAATGAATACTTATATTTAAATAATTATAATTTGAATATTAATAATAACAGTTTTTAGTACCTAATTCAGAGAAGGGATACCGCAGGCTGTAGGAGGGTTGGCAGGCTAAGTCCGGGAACTGGTCTTCCAGGTCATCCAGCTTCCGGAGCTGCTGGCGAAGAGATTCCAACGGACTGGACCAGCCTTCACCGCGCCTGAAATATACTTTTATGTAATACGTTTCAAATCTTATATACTTGAAAATGTTACTAGCTGTTGCTCGCGACTTCGCCGCGTGGCATTTAATAAAAAAAATATGTAGTCTATGTTACTGTGATTACAGCTTAGCTTTTTAATGGTGAAAGAATTTTTGAAATCCGTTCAGTAGTTTTTGAGTTATTTCTCATCTTTATAATATTCATTATCATCAGCTCACTGTATGTCCCCACCGAGGGGCTCGGAGCCTACCCTAATAAGGGGTGACTAGGCCATAGTCAACCACGCTGGCCAAGTACGGGTTGGTTGACTTCACATATATCTTTGAATTTCTTCGCCGATATGTGTGATGTTTTCCTTCACCGTAATAACGTCGGGTAATTTATGTACATATGAAAATTCGAAAAATCGAAAATCATATTGGTACATGGCGGGGTTCGAACCCAAGACCTGTAGATTACAAGTCAAGGGCTTAAACCACTGAGCCACCGACGCTCACAATATTAGTAAAGATATATTTATACATACTTGGGTGAGTAATTAAGTCTAGAAGTGGAGGCAGACTTTAATCTAGTGAAGCACCGCCGACGACCGTGTCCTAAAATAGTATTATAATAATATAATTTAATCACATAATTATAATTAACTATCTTTCGCATGCGACACCGTCCGCATGGAATAAAAAAAAGTAAGCAGACTATGCTCTACATCTATGCCAAATTTAATTAAGATCCATTCAGCATTTTAGGCTTCAAACTGTAGCATCCATCCATCTAAACTTTCGCTTTATTACATTAGTAAGATTAAGGGCCTGTCCCACCACTGGCTGATAAAGGCTCAGATAGCTTTAAATGACATCACTTTTAAGGTAACGAAATCCGATATTTTCATCACAGGTTGGATTAATATCAGACAATTTAAAATTTGGCGAGATAAGCCCTCAGTGTCGATTTTACTGTTTCATTTTTTTTATTTACTAAATATTTGGAATAAAAATTATACCATTAATTGTTTCTTTGGGCTTTTCATCTGCTGTTGTTGCGTCGGAAGAGTCTTGGTAGTCCGTTGTAACTCCTGTAAAATAATTTATCTTACAAATAATAACTATATACTTTGACATTTATGCCGACTAGCTTTTGTACGCGATTTCGTCCGCGCAGAATTAAAAGAAAACTTAGGATGAGTAAAATTTTTATATTAGTAAGATAGTAAGAAGTAAGATATCTAATTGTTTTAACATATATATCTCATATAATACGTCTTTGTCCAAAAAAACGATAGTAATTTGAAACTCATTTGTTTGATACAAACGCTTATAGGTGGCGTTAGTAACTTAAAAAACAATAATTTCCCACCTTCTTCATAGAACTAGCAAGGTATTAGTAATAACTAGTTTTCGCCCGCGACTCCGTCCGCGTGATATAAAAAAAAGAGAGTATGTGTTCTTCCAAACTACCCTCTACTTCTATACCGAATTTCATCAAAATCCGTTCAACCATTTAGGCTACTAACGCTAACAAACATCCATCTTAAAATTCGCATTTATACTATTAAGTGTGATTGTAGCTTATCTTGTATTTTTCAATGTACATGGAATACGTATGAAAATAGGGGAAGACCTAGCTAATAGGTAAAAGATTAACATACAAAAGGATAGGAGAAGGTAGTTTTTAAATAAAAAAGAAGTATAAATGAAGTCTTACATTACCAGTATCTCCTCTATCTCTGTGCGCGCGCGGTGGCTCGCGGAACGCCACTGCGGCGCGGCGCCGCGGGGCCTTCGCCCCCGACGTCAGAGAAGACTCCGCTGATGGTAATAACTACGAAAACATTCAAACTATAGCAGAGGTAGCGAATCACTGACACACATGCCATAAATGGCACACAACATAATGGACACGTCGATAATCATAACACTACGAAAAAAATATTTTTAACAATGGTAGAGCCCGCTTTAACACTTCGCACGAATGGGTCGGCTCGCCCCAGCAATACCACGACCACACAGAAGACAGGCGTGAAGTGGAAATAATTCCGCGTTCAGTCTGATGA
>NW_013527804.1:4830961-4917416 GCF_000836215.1 Papilio polytes
TGGGAAGGGAACGTGGATCTGACGATTTAAGAGACGCATAGCAAGGATATCCTCTTTATTTGCGTTTCCTCCTTCGTCGATTAAGGGTAGGCAACATATCCTCTATTGCGAATGTATATGGGCAACGGTCACTTCGCCATTTTGGCGGATTCAAATGGACGCTTGTTCCTTTGCCAACTAGAATGCCACCATGGAAATGACGTAGTAATCGCAGTCAAAATAATTCGATGACACGTCTAAGACCACGTAAAGGTTTCTTTTAAAAAAAACGGCACTTTGACACAAATATTCGCCACCCTTGAACAATAGTAATAATAATTTCAAATAACTTGGAGGCTCAAGGTCAACTATTGCATGTCGTTAACCTTAAAAATATTTTGAACCACCAACACATTTAAAAGCTAAAACACAGGATTGTTTTAAGCGGTTCAATATATTTTGACATAGGAATTTTTGCACAGGATGAACGTGGAATAAACAGTAACTTGTAAAGTAATAAACCATTTGACTAGCGATCGCCCGGGACTTCGGCACAGATAAAAACATATTGCCTACTACGTTTACGTACGTACTACGTTTATATTTATTAACTACTGTCCAGTCAAAGTTTCGTCACATTTCCAACATACGAACTTGCGAGTATTTATTTTTGACATTACATATAGACTTTCCTATAAAACCTTTTAGAATAAATGTTGGGACTTTATAACATTAAAGGCTGAAGTTTCACATGAGAATATTTGTAGAATAAACACTTACATTAGTTTTCAGTCTGCAGTCGTTGTTATTATCAGATTTATGCGCATGACTCTCGGAGGCGGATGTTTCGTTGTCGCAGCGGACGTTGTTGTTGCGTCGCGCGCGCGGCTCCGCCTCCATCGCACTCTTCTCATTCGCCTCTTTACATCTGAACAGAACACAGTCGACAATCTTATGGTATTTTTTAAAATTTGACAGAGCGATTACTAGTTTTTGGAGTTACCAGAAGGTAAAAAATTCCGAACTTTTTTAGAAATAAAAACTAAACCATATATAAATTATTTGCAACTTATGACTTGCGTGCTCGTTATAATTGTTCCATGTCTAGGATCCAAGCAAAAAGGATATAAGCTTTACAGCCTTATTAATAAACGCGGTATAAAATTAAACTTAGGAACAAATATTACAAATTTTGCTTATACTCAGTTTATTCCTAAGTTTAACTTTATACCGCTTTTATTTGTTAGACTGCTAGACTTTTTTGTTCAGAATTAACAATAATATATATTACTTTATACTAATATAGGTTAGGATGTCAGCAATCACAGCATATTTTTGAATAATTCTTTCTTCAATAAAAATCTCTACACTTATGACACGCTTTAACCTATATAGTTTTATGCTATTAAACTAAGGTGGTAAATTAATACAAAAAAAACCTTCATGTGGGAAAGGGACCATAAACTACAAGCTGCCAACATTAAGGAAAAAAGTTTATTACGGTAACGGTAATTTGCAATTGACAGTTTGACAAATGTATAATAAAATAAAGTTTTTCTAATTCCACGGGGATACGGCCGCTCGGGAACTGCTAGTAATAAATAAGTTAGCATAATCATGTCATGTCACGGCCATTCCTTCATTAGTCAAAAATCTAAATATGACGCATTCAAAATCACAAGTTCACAAATCAACTGACATACGATCTTTGTAGAACTATAGTGCTAGAATACAACAAATAAAGTTTTGAAATGAATAATCTTACTTGTCAATAGACTGCGTTGCTTTGTGCGAGTTAGATTTCTCAGTTTCAGAGCCGGTAGTCATGCTCATCTCACGGCGCTTGTTGCGACGTTCTATCGACATCTGGAAATAGAGAACGAACTATAAATAAAATATATTCATACAAGCTTTCGTCAACGGATCCGTGCGCATGGAATAAAAACAAAAGTGAGTAGTCCGTGTTCTTCCACACTATTCACATCTATACTATTTCATAGAAATTCCTTCAGCCGTTTAAGTTACAAACTCTAACAAACATTCATCGATCTAAACTAAAAAGTGAACTTTTATGACTTATGACTATATTTACTATAATAATACTTCTATTTTCTTATTTAATCTATACAATTCATAAAAAGAATAAAGATTTGTAATTTTGTATGTATTGAAATAAGTCAAAAAGTACTGCGCCGATATTAAAAATTCCTTCAACGTTATAAAGGTAACTTATTTGCGAGTAAAATATAAATTCTTTATTTTTTAATTTGACGAGGACCAAGTCGTGAACAACAGCTAGTCTAAACTAATATTATAAAAAGGAAAGATTTTTTATTTTTGTACGTATTGAAATAACTCAAAAACTACTGGGCCGATTTTAAAAATTCCTTTACCGTTAGAAGGGTAAATTATCCGTGAGTAACATAGCATTTTTTTATCTTTTAATTTGACGCGAAGTTAGTCTCAACAGCTATCTATACAAATATTATAAAAAGGAAAGATTTTTATTTTTGTACGTACTGAAATAACTCAAAAACTACTGGGGCGATTTTAAAAATTCCTTCACCGTTAGAAAGGTAATTTATCCGCGAGTGTCGCAAATAATCACCTTGACGTCATGTTTGAGTCGTGCGTACTTCTCCTTGAGGCAGCGGTACTTGTCGTGCAGCGCGCGGTCGCGGTCGCGGTCGTGCGGCGCGGCGCGGGCGGCCGCGCGCTCGCCCGCCAGCCGCGCACGCAACTCCTCCACGTGGCACGCGTGCTGCGACCGTAGCCTATCCACCTGTTGTATTGTAACACATTCTATCCATTCAGAAGACCATTAACAGCCTTACAAATAAACGCGATATATTAAACTTAGGAATACTCAGTCGATCCCTTTATTTGTAAGGCTTTTTTTTATAACATTAAGTGGCAAACGAGCAAGAGACCACCTGAATCCACTGAAATGGAAAGCGACCGCTGCCCATAAACATTCGCAATTGCAGATGCGTTGCGAATGTTTATGGGCAGCGACCATAAACTACAAGCTGCCAACATTAAGGAGGCAAGGTTACTATGATAACTGTAATTTTGATACTTGCAATTTAGAATTTGACAAATGTACACAATAAAATAAAGATTTTATAATTTCACGCGGATTAAGCCGCACGGGAACAGCTAGTAAAAATATTATAAAAATATTTACCTCAGCTCGATAGTCATGCCTTAGTTCAGTAATTCTTGTCG
Source organism: Papilio polytes (assembly GCF_000836215.1). Taxonomy (NCBI): domain Eukaryota; kingdom Metazoa; phylum Arthropoda; class Insecta; order Lepidoptera; family Papilionidae; genus Papilio; species Papilio polytes. The sequence continues at coordinate 4,834,169 of NW_013527804.1, forward strand.
TATGTTCTTCTCGCAGAGTTTCTATAGTAGCTCTGTTCTCTTCTATCATCCGCGTTCTCTCTCTGTTCAGATTCATTTGTAACTGTTCTCTAACTTCACAGAGTGCTCGTTCATTATCTATTAAGTAAATTAAAACAAATCATACTTATATTATAAATGTGAACATTTGGATGGATGGATGTTTGTTACGAGTTTGTAGCCAAAACGGCTAAAAGGATCTCGATGAAATTTGGTACCTCAAACCTCGGTGGCTTAAAACCCTCTATAACTTCAAAAAATAATATGTTCCCTGCCCATCAGAGACCAAAGCCTCTACAACAAAGACCCTTGACAACTTAAAACCTCTATAACTTAAAATATTTCGTGTGTCCTTTGGACTTTAACTTATTAAGGTTCTACTGTATATATGTAGAGAATAGTTTGGAAGAACACTTAGGCTACTCATTTTTGTTTCTTTTTATTCCACACGAACAGAGTCGCGGGAGACAGCTAGTGTAAGTATAAAAAATACGCTTTATCTATAGAAATAGTGTAGTCATGTTTATTTGAACTGGTGTATAAAAAGTTATGGTATAGTTTCAATAGATTGTAGTCATATTGTAGTTTCCTTAACTTGTGTGTCAGAAACAAGAAGGCTTTTACATTTTCTAACAGAGTTAATCACCAAGCCAGATAAGTTCATCAAGTATAATTGCTAATATTTCAATTATCTATACTAATACCAGAAAGATTTGTATTTTTGTATGTAATGATTTAATTCAAAAACTATTGGGCCGATTTAAAAAAAAAATCATCATTAAGAAGCTACGATATCAATGAGTAACATAGGCTATGCTTTATATTTTTATTATTTCACGCAAAGTTGCGAGCAACAGTTAGTCTTTACAAATAACATTACCCTGTAATCCAAAATTAATAATAATCTATAATTTACAGATACCAAATCATAGATAACAGAAAACAAAAAAAATAAAAAAAAAACATACAGACGACTTGAGTACCTCCTTCGGTCAAAAATGTAGAAGTGCCTTAGAATAATTATTTACGAATGTTTTCAAAAGACTTACCAATTTCCAAACTCTCAGTTTCATCAGCTAATTTAATCTTATATTCTTCCCGCAGCCGCGCCATGTTGTCCAAGTGCTGTCTCTCCGCTGACGTCACTTCATTCTCATGTCTTCTCTCTAACTCTTTGAGTGATTCCTCTAACTTTTGCTGGTGATTACGTTCAGCTGAAGATAACGCCTGGAAATACATTAAAATCTTATTAACATTATAAATGCGAAAGTTTAGATGGATGGATGTTTATTAGAGCTTGCAGCCTAAATGGTTAAATGATTTCGAAGAAATTTGGTATAGATGTAAAGGCACAAAGGTTAATTACTTTTGTTTTTTAATTCCACGCGGACAGAGTCGCGGGCGAAAGCTACTACTGAATAAATACAGTAAAATATAAAATTAAAAAGCTACAATCGTTACTAAAGGACATATTAAATTACAATAAAGGCTTTTGCTATTAGCTAACAATTGCCGTTACCATAGTCTTGCTTCTATTGGGTTATAGCTTTTGTCTCTTTCTCACGTTATAATTTTTCTAATTTATTCACCCTCTAAATTTAACAGGGGTGAAAATATATAGCCTATAACCTGTTTCAAATGTAGGGTTTTCTGTTTAAAAAATAATTATTCAAAGATATGCTGTGATTGCTGACATCCTACATAACAAAGAAGTGTGTGTTTACACTTTATTATATTGGTATAAAATAGATGAAATAAATAATAATAACTTGAAATTAGAGAGAAGAGCTATTTAAGTATTTATAAGAGTTACTTATTTTTTCTATTGTTACTTATTTGAGAAGACTTTACCTCTTCCATGTCCTTTTTATGTCGATCAGCCTGTTCATTAAGTCTTACTCTCTTTTCAGTCAAAAACTTCTGTTCCGCTTCCTTTATCTCTTCTTGTAACTCTGCCCTCATTTTCTTCTCTTTAGCGGACCACTCCATTCTTATTATCTCCAACTCTTTTTGCATTGATAACTCCAATCTTCTCTTTTCATCGTTTTTATTTCTTTCGATAAAATCTCTCGTACCCATATCAGGTACTAAAGGAGATTTAATTGGTTTCGGACAACTTTCTTCCTGAGTTTCAAATTGGTAGACAACAACAACATTATCTGAACTACTTTTTCCTTGAGATATTATAACTCCGTCTAATCTAGGACTTGTTTTACCTAGATTTACAGAATCTGATGATTTATTTGCATTCAATTTTAAAGGTTTGAAAGTCGAAAGTGGTGAAAAAGTTTTACTAAAATCTAACCTAGGTCTATCAGAACCTAAACTAGGTGTAGGAGATAATTTAATTTGAGTTTTCATATCTTTAGGTATATCAATGCTGTTAGATCTAGGTGTTGTTTTAACATCTTCTCTATTGGAAGATTTTCTAGAATCTTCTGAATCGGAATGCGTGAATTTAGTTTGTTTAGACAGGAAATCTAATTTAGGCACTTTTATTTGTGGGATTGGCATGTCTGAAATTCTCTGAGGTCTGATCGGACTAGGTTCTGAGGATTTGCAATGATTTTGTATGGAATCCTCACTTTCTTTGGGACTTTTTTCATTATCAATATCGAGTTTATCTTTCTTTTGACTTTCGTGGATTTCGTTCGAATCATCTAGATCGTTAAGATCGATATTAGCGAATTCTCTATCGGGAGAATCGATTGATGTTTCTGAATCTATGCTTTCCATTAGGTTTATGGATATTTTATTTTTCTGTGGTATCATAGGTGATCTGTGGAGACATTTTAATACAAATTAATTTTTTTACATCTTACGAAACAGTGCAAAATTTAATTAAAAAGGTACATTTCAAGCAAAAACACATAGAGGAGACATAGTTAACACTTCAATTGAAACATTTTTCTATTGTTAGATTTTCAAAACCAAATATCAACATAATTGCCAATAGGCGTAATATTTGGATGTTTATTTTATTTTGTAACATTTCTTAGTTTGTAATTTTTTATTCTAATATTTTTTTTCCCTTTTCAACTTACCTCGGTCTACCCTCCTTATCAGAAGACGGTTCCTCAATACTGACAGGAGTAGAATCCCCATCTCTACGGACCAGATCAGATATCTTCTGGAAGTTCTTTTGAAATAAATCCGGCTTAATGTAATCTGACGGCGATGGTTTCAAAATACGTCTTCTTGGTGATTTTTCCCGCATATCACCATCTGTAAATGCAATTAATTAAAAATTATATGACTCTGACAGATTACTTTAGTTTACTATTGATTGGTCAATTTTGGTCTACTGTGAAAAAAAAATTGAGTACTGAGAACTATTTCATGTAAACTACGATTTCTAAATTACATCCAGATAATTCAAGAAAAACATCCATACATCCACTTTCAAATAGTATTAGTAAAAAAGTTAAACATTTAACAATTTATAACACAGAACTTACCAAATGAATCTTTTTCCGAGCTACTTTTGGGTTCTCTTGGACTTTCTGTAATATGTGGTCTCGGTGGCAAAGGAGGTCTGGCTACTAAAGGTGATAGATGAACAGTATTCAATAAAGGCACAGGGTTTGGACTTGGTGATACTGGTACAGGGGAGGACACGACAGGGGAAGGTACAATAGGTGATGAAGGTATGATAGGTGATAAGGGTCCAAGTGTTGATGGTATGGAAATGGGTGGAGCACTTATTATTGAACTTTGTCCTTCATTTTGATCTGATGAACTGTTAGATCCCGGACTAATGGTAGGTTCTGGAACGTTTTCTAATTTGAATCTGAAAACGACATTGTAATTACATCTATCTCTACATCTATGCCAAAATTCATTGGGATCCATACAGCTATTTATACTGTAAATTTTAACATGCATCCATCCATTTTAACTTAGCATTTATAATATTGGTAAGATTAGTAAGTATTAGCTGTTCCTCGCAACTGCATCCACGTGGAATTAAAAACTTTAGTCAATGTCACTCAGAGATAACATAGTTTTTAATGGTAAAACATTTTTTGTAATCTGCCAGTATTTTTCTAATTATTTCAATAAAAATATAAATCTTTCCTCCATAATATTAGTGTAGATATAAGTCAATAAGTGTGATTATACAATTACCTGACACTTTTCTTGTCTTCATCAAAACTATAAGTCTGTTTCGGTCTTCCCAGGATAGCACTCTCATGTTTCCTTTGGAAGGAATCAGATTTTTCTCTAAGAATACCTTTTGGTGGGTCGCTTTTAGTTACAGAATCACCCGGCAACGACTTCTCTGTATCTGGACTTGGCAAATCTGATTTACAAAGTCTCATAAACATATTGCCTTTACCTAAAAAAATACACATATATATTATATAAAAGCTATTTATATTAACGGTTAGCAGTAAGAAAACTCTATTAGAGTTATGCTCGCCTGTACAACCAACGCTCAATATGTATTTTTTTTGTGATTGTTATCCTTGTGTATAAAGTGTAAATAAATAAATAAATAAATAAATAAATAAAGAGTTAAAAAGGGCAATATCAGAACATAACTCTTAAACAATTTTCATATTACATACTGGATTTTATGTGTGATGCCATTTATTAAGATTAAAAAAAAAACTTAACAAGTAGCCTTTGTGTTCTTCCAGATTATATCCTACATCTATGCCAAAAGAAATCAAAATCCGTTAACTAGCTCTGGAGACATGTAGGAAAAAACATCCATCCATTCAATCTTTCCCATTTACATTAGTAAGATTACCTGAAAATGGCAATCCTTTATCTATTTTAGCAGTTGATAATAGAGGGCTGAAGTTTTCCTCTTCTGGACTACTTAGTACATGCATCTTGAGGTCGATGATCTCCGATTGTTGCTTGAACAGCATTTTTGGCCTTTCAAAAGTCGGTCGACTTAACAGATCTCTATCTGAGGTATTCCTAACTAACGCCGGCTTGGGGGAAACTGGACCATCAACACTACGTCTTAAGGGTGATATTCTTAAATCGCTTAATTTCTTGTCTAGTCTTGATAGTGGGGCTAGAGGAGGACGTCCGAGTGGGGTCAAACGTCTTTGGGCGTTCACAACATCTTTCACATCAGACGGATGATTTTCGCTGTCAGTTGATAGGTCGTCATCATCACTTTCGACTTTCGTTTCAACACGCTCTAGATTTTTTGTATTATCCTCGGAAGTTGGTAGTTCCTATAATTAAAATTAAATATACGAATTTTTACACATGGGTATGAATAAATATAATACTTGCCTCTAAATTTTGTCTGAGAGTTGTATGTGTACCAAAGTTCTTAGTGTATTTAATACATGAAATGGACTATAAGCAACTAGTGCTGAATGTGACATTTAAACTTTGTATTTAAATTCATGCTTTAAATCTATTAAATTCGGAATCAAAATCCTATTTCCTTAACTGATAAATTTAAAATAAAAACTCTTAGGATGTACAGCAAGTACATATAAAATGTATAAAAGCGACTGGAAATATGCCAGTTGTGGCATATTTTGGCAACCCTTATCTTCTTACTAACCTGCACAGAAGCACAAGTGTCATCATGCATAGAGGCATCTCTTGCTTTCTTCACCAGGTCTCTATAAACTGTATCTAGAGGATGTTCCCATTGCGTATTTTTCGTTTCTTCATTATAATAGTAGTGAGTTTGGAGTTTTTCATCAAAACTGTAAATCAAAAAAGTTAATCATAATAAATATGAAATATTTCATATATTTGAATTCTTAATTAACACATTTAATGCCAACTACACACCATGTAATAAAATTAGGTCTATGTGGCATTAAATGTGTTAAGAAAATAATGTAATAGATTTTGTTTCCGAGTTAGTATTTTTGAGATTGTACATGTTATGTGATGAAATGATGGGGACATAAACCAGAAAGTGTTAAGATTGAATGTGGATGGCTACAAAGGAAGAGGAACACCGAAGAAAGTATGGATGGATTGTGTGAAAGAGGATATGCTTAAGAAAGGAGTGGATTCAGATAAGACGGCTGATAGAGATGTAAGGAAGAGCAGCACATACTGTGCCGACCCTCCATAAGGGATAAGGGCAAGTGGATGATGATTAGTATTTTTGAGATTCTATTACAATGGTGTAACAAATTGTACACCAAAATAAGATAAATTGTTACTGAATAATGTCTAAACAATATTTATAGCTCTAGCTTACAATTAACAATGAGAATGACAATGTAATACTAATGAGTAAAATTATGAAAGTTAACTCTTAACTACCACAGCAAAATTGTTAATAATTTCAATAAATAAAATACTCCGTAATAACCATTATAAAAATTTACAATTATGTTAATTCATGGGTTAATAAAAAACATATAAAACTTCACTAACTATGCCTTCCAGGGAGGTGGTAGAGCTTGCATAAGACCTTCCCGGGCCAATGGCAAGAGATGGCTCTCACTTTCTGGATCAATACCCAATTGTTGAGCATATTCTGATATTTCTGTAATAAAATATTGAATTCAATTAATAGAAATATTAGAATACTTAAGCTGCTTGTATTGTATTAGATCAAAATACAACACTATATATATAAATATTACGTTTTCTGATACATAAAATATGTTTGATTTTCTTTAATTACATTTGGTAAAAGCGACAAATTTATTAAACCAGATCAGATAAAAATAAACAAATAAAGAGTGTAATCATGATTTTACATGTTCTTTAATTTAATTCTCAAAAAAATATTAAAAAACAAACAATACAAACCATCGGCCGACGGTTGACTATTTTCATCGAATATTTCACGGCACACTATAGCAGACGGTGAAGACATTTTATACCATATTTTATCTCACTGCTAACTAAAACCTTTTTCGTAGAAATTACAGAAATTGTTTAATAAAACTGTTCATCCCATAATTTAAATAATTACGACAATAAGTATTAAATCCAGGCCCTATGAAAATTTTGACATTACTCTTTAATAGTGATGGGACTCGAGTTGCTTTTTACTCGAGTGACTCGAGTCATTTTTTTCTTACTCGGACTCGAGTGAAATTTTTGACAACCCGAGTTTCGAGTGACTCGAGTTGACTCGAATTACGAGTGACTCGTAACCATTTTGTTGGTTTATACTAAGCGGAGTAAGAAATTTTTACAGCATTTTCAGTTAAATTTGTTATCTTTTTAAAAACACACTATTTCTGTTCTTTTATAGAGTTTATTTAAGCTTTGTTTAAGTTAATTAACTTTACTTAACTTAACTTTAAAATTTTAAAGCATGATTATTATCAAAATTGTGTAAGAACATAATCAAACTCAACAAAATCAAAATATTTGGATCTCATGAAAATTACTTGTAAGAATTTATTAAAATGGATTTGAACTTATTTATAGTACACTATAAAATTTCAACTAATAGATGATATAAGAGGTTTCTTTATTATGTAGACAGGTTTAGTTTAAAGGAAAACACTATTTTTACACATTTTGTACAGATTTTTTGAGTAACTTTTACGTTAATGCGAAAATAATTTCTTTATGTTTAATTAACATTGTTTTATTGGTTTGAAAATTTTGGTTCCTCGATTTTTATATTCCGAGTGACTCGCGTCTATAAACATCACTCGAGTCTTACCTTCACTCGAGTGGCATTCGAGTGAGAAAGTTACGAGTACCGAGTGACTCGAGTGAAAAAAAAATCAATCGAGTCCCATCACTACTCTTTAATCTTTGATAATAAAAACTTCTTATTGGAAGTGGATTGTCCATGAAACGAAATTTAATTTTTTCATACAATACCACGTTTCTAAATCTTAACGTGGTGTTTTAACTAATTCTAATACAAAGAGAAAATACTAAAATCTAACAAACAAACAAACAACAAACTTGAACAAACTAAGATCTACAAAGATTTTGATCTGTTAATGAAAAATGTTATTTAATTTTAGATCTGACTTTTAATGGTAACACTAAAACTGAACAAGCAAAAATTAAAGTGTCAAAAAATATTGAATTGAGATTTTTCTCTGTTTTAAAACATTGTTAGATTGAATTTTCCAAATGGCTTCTCTTAAAGATGTAGCTTCGTTGTACCAAAATCTTAAAACAGAATGGTCTAAAAAACCAAGGAAACTCGATAAGTGCGGAGAGTTGTTAAACAAAATAAAGGTAAGATGACTTGTCAAAATGTTTGTTTTATTAATTTAAATAGTTATTTTCTTCGATTGTTCGTCGATTTTATAAAATTAAATTAGATATACTCTAACATTTGATTTTCTTCTCATTTAAAATTCATAACCTAGATTCGAAATGCTTTGTTTATTCAAAAAAAATTGAATGTTTTACTAAGGCAAATACTGACTGAAAAGTTATATCACAGGTGGCATTAACACAGCTGAGTTTTCTCCCGAGTAACAACGCAGCGGCTAATCAGAAAGAATTAATTCTTGCGAGAGATGTGCTTGAAATTGGTGCACAATGGGCAGTCGCTAGCAAAGATGTAAAAGCGTTTGAAAGATATATGTCACAGTTGAAATGTTATTACTTTGATTACAAGTAAGTACAGTCGCGGTGTTCCACTAAAATTGCCTTTTTCTTACAAGTAAAACTACTTATAAATAACTAATTAGGCAACAATAACTTAAATGACAGGGTTATAAAAAACAATTTAACTATGTACTACCCACCTATGTTTATGCTAGCTCTACATTTTTTTTCTCGAAGGGGAATGCATTACGCATACTCCATGCCTCTGGGCAGACACGTGAGTTATGTGGGACTCTCCCCCCATAGGGGGGGGCACACCTCACTAAACCCCTTCCTTCCATCCTGGCCATTGTGTGGGACGCCACGGGATCGCTTGCGCTTGCCACCGCGATGCCCCACTACCACCCCGGGAAGGGGCCCAAGCTCTATGTTTATGCCAGATTTCATCAAGATCTATTCAGCAGTTTAGTCTACAAACCAATAAGTCCATCAATCATCTAAGCATTCGCCTTTACAATATTAGTAATGTTAGTAATTAGTAAGAGAGCTACAGACACTGATAAAATAGCAATTGAATTAAGGCACTTTGAACTTTATAATTTTACATATAGTTAATATTTCACATATAACTTGTTTTACAGAGACCACCTGCCAGAATCAGCATTTATGTACCAGCTGCTTGGTCTTAACCTGTTGTTTTTGTTGGCACAAAACCGAGTTGCGGAGTTCCACACAGAGCTAGAACGTCTCCCAGTGGATGTGATCCGAGCAGATCCTTATGTGAGACATCCATTAGCATTGGAACAGTATCTGATGGAAGGAAGCTATAATAAAATCTTTTTAGCAAAGGTAGGTATTTTATATTTAATCTGTTCATGTAGGTATTTTCCACATTGTGTTATAGATGCTTATTGAACTGAACTTGCTTATTTCAGTACTGCTTTCTTAGTAACAGAAATGCAAAAAAAAACTACCTCCACAAATGATATAAGAAAGTATTTATAGCAAATTTTTACAGTTATTGTTTTTAATTTTTTCAAACTCTAGTTTAAACATTTCCTAATACTATTCTTGATATTATTTCAATAAATATAAAAGAAATGTAAGTAAATAAAGTGAATTTTCCAGGGTAATGTACCAGCAGAAAGTTACACATTGTTCATGGACAGTCTGCTAGAGACAGTGCGTGGGGAGATTGCAGCCTGCATTGAGAAGGCATACCTCAGCATCCCATGTGGAGAAGCAGCGCGGAGACTCAACCTTCCTTCACAAGTTGCTGTTCATGAATATGGGAAGAAGGTAAATTTTACACATCTTACTAATGTAAATGTGTAAGTTTGGATGAATGCTTGGATGTTAACATAACATGGATGTTAATGTAACAACTGAATGGATCTAGATGAAATTTGTATGAATTACATTAATCCTGTTTTATCATATTAACTCAATAATTCTGCATCGGATCAATGTATCTTTTTAAAATAAGGTGCAGATGTAAAACAAAGTTGGGGATAAGGTTCATCCCTGATAAACATCATGTTTTCAAAGTGTTCGTAGTTTTTTAATACTGCGCGTACGAAGTCGCGGGCAGCAAGACTTATAGTATACTGTTGCTTATAAATCTGTACAAAATTAAAATGAATATTAAAAAAAAATGACTTGAATTCTTTTTTTCGTTAGCGTAACTGGGTGCTTGGTGCGGACAACTGCTATCACTTCAACGCGGCGGACGAGGCGAGCGCTGCCGCCGCCGGCGTGCTGCCCTCCGCCGAGCTCGCTGAACAGACCATAGAGTACGCAAGACATCTAGAAATGATTGTCTAAACACTTCATTTGTAATATTTTATCAATAAAATTTTTAAAATGAAATATTCTTTGATTTAACATCTGTGAATGTCCTTACATTACTTAATGTAATAAATGCGAAATTTTAAATGGACGGATGCAAGATTATTACTTCTGAGCGGCTCAATGCATCTCTTTGAAATCTGGTATAGGTGTAGTGGCTGATCCAGGGGAAAATAAAACACAACTTTCATTCAATTGTTTATGGCTTATATTTAAAGAAAATGGTATACCAATGTGACAGTACATTAGAGGACATAAAATTTTAAAAATAACTTCTGAGAAGGATCTTTGTCAAATTAGACGAAAGAAAAGATCCTCTTTTTTTAAAACTTTCTTTAGAAATTATAGAAAGGGCATCTTTGTTAAAGATTTAATTAAATTAACCCTTTACTTTTAAAATGAGTACATTAAATTAAACTACACAAAATACTTCTTTTCTTATATGATCAACTCACTAGAAGATGATTTTATGTTAGCTGGGTTTAATTTGGCTATCTCAGTAAAGAATTGCAAAGCATCTTTGATATTCCAGTGTTTCTCCTCCAGGTACCTGAAACAAAAGGTACAAATACTGTTTATTTTATCCCTATATATATTATGTAAGTTCGAAACACGACATGTTTTACCTTTCACTTTGTTGTTTATCCAATTCGGTTAAATTCATAAAAATCTTCACAAGATGATCCTTCATATTTGTATCGGGCGGAGTTTCCAAACTTACACTTAAAATTCTCTTTGGTAAACATACCTGAAATAGAAAAAAAACGCTTTTATTAGAATCACCATTCAAACAAGACAATCTATTTAGTACAATATTAATTTTATTTCATAATTTCGTTATTTTAAAATACGTAATGTGTAAGATGAACGCGACATTGTATTAATTTTATAGTGGCAACAATTTCCTATTCCATTGATTCGGCAACGCCGCTGTCAAACATTACGAGTTACGACGAAGACAGTCGAAATAATTAAGAAAATACCCAAAATAATAATAGTTTCACGTGTAAAATATGAAGAAACATCAAACTAAACAAAAAACACTAAACGACCCCATAATTGTGTCACGAGTGAAAAATTATTTAGCAGAAAATGTGGATAAAACGTTCGTCGATGTCAGCCAAATGGCGCGTTCTCTAAAAGAGCGATATCGTGAATACACCAATAGAAGCGATAACGCATTCTGTCAGATGGTCGAAAGTGCTTACAAGGTGGTTTTACAGAGTTACGGTTTGGACGGCGCGACAACTTCGGAAGGTTCGGAAGAGGAATCTGACATAGAATTATTAGATGAAAACAACAGTGCACTCAACAATCGGATATTAGCAATGTACAAGATGCAAGACAAAAAGCGGCCGGCGACCTCCCGCAGAGCTACAGATAAATCGGGCGAGCCTATAGATATTCTAAGCAGTGATGAAGACGGCAGTGCGGCACCGAAATTACCAAAAATTAGCGATCAAATTACTATAACCCCGCATATAAATGTGGCAAACGCGGTTGCGCGTATTACGAACACGTCGACAGAAAATACCAATAAACAATTAAATACTCAGCATCCAGTTGAAAAAAAACGGAAGGCTGACACAAATAAAAATCCCATAGCAAAGAAAAAAATCGATATAGGTGAAGCTAAAAACGTAAAGATTAGTTTCGAAGATATTGGTGGTTTATCTGACATTATCACACAGATTTGTGACTTGATATTGCACATGAAACATCCAGAAGTGTACAAAGAGTTGGGTATAAAGGCACCAAGAGGAGCTTTGTTACATGGACCTCCTGGCACAGGAAAAACATTGTTAGCAAATGCTATTGCTGGTAAACTGCAGTTGCCATTAATTGCAGTCACTGGTACTGAATTAGTTGGAGGTGTATCTGGAGAGTCAGAGGAGCGAATACGTGAACTATTTGAGAGGGCAGTGTCGGTAGCACCATGTATTTTATTTATTGATGAAATAGATGCAGTGTGTGGTAATAGAATACATGCTCAAAAAGACATGGAGAAGAGAATGGTAGCACAATTATTGGCTAGTTTGGACAGTCTTAGTGAAAATAACACCTCTATATTAATACTTGCTGCTACAAACAACCCTGATGCATTAGATCCTGCTTTAAGAAGGGCAGGTCGTCTTGAACAAGAAATAACTTTAGGTATTCCATCCTTAAAAGCGAGGAAGGAAATTTTGGAGATTTTATGTAAAAATTTAGCTTTGTATGAAGATGTGAATATGAATGTGCTGGCACAAATTACTCCAGGTTTTGTTGGGGCTGATTTACAAGCTCTTGTCAATAAAGCTAGCACATATGCAATTAAGAGGATTTTTAAAGAAATTCAAAACAAGACAAAGTCACAACATGTCATAATACCTCAGGAAGAAACTGAACTGAAAGATAATGTCAATAATATTCCAAATGGAGACCAAGCTAATGAAGAGCCTGTGCTGAATGAAGAAAAGAATGGAGATAGTCCTCAAGAAGGTGAAAATCTCCAAAAGGATGAATCAGAAGTACCATTAGTAGAAAACCCTCCTGAACCTGTAAATATCTTTGAAACAAGTCCAGATGCTGTTGATGAAAAAGAACTCTCAAATAATCCATTTAATGATGTTTTGAGCCTCCTTGAAAATAGCATGCCTTACACTCCTGAACAATTGGTAGGACTTTCTATAAGACATGAAGACTTTACAAGAGCCTTAAAAACAACAAAACCTTGTGCTGTCCGGGAAGGTATAGTTACTGTGCCAGATGTTACTTGGGATGATGTTGGCTCATTAAATCAAGTACGCAAGGATTTGCAGATGGCAGTTTTAGCACCAGTGAAGTATCCTGAGCAATTGAAGAAGCTTGGCTTATCAGCACCCAGTGGTGTTCTACTTTGTGGACCACCTGGCTGCGGTAAAACATTATTGGCTAAAGCCGTTGCAAATGAGGCGGGAGTGAACTTTATATCTGTTAAAGGTCCCGAACTATTGAACATGTATGTGGGTGAGAGTGAACGGGCTGTTCGGACGTGTTTCAGACGAGCAAGAAACTCTGCACCGTGTGTAATATTCTTCGACGAGTTTGACGCGTTATGCCCTAGACGTACATCACAGGACCACAATGGAGCAGCAAGAGTTGTAAACCAGTTGTTGACAGAAATGGATGGTATCGAAAGCCGTGAAGGGGTATTCGTTTTGGCGGCGTCAAATAGACCAGATATCATAGACCCAGCGGTATTACGACCTGGCCGTTTGGACCGCGTTATGTACGTTGGTATGCCAGCTAGAGAAGATAGATATGATATTCTAAGGAAGTTAACGAAAGAAGGTACTAGACCACAATTAGCACCTGATGTACAAATATTACAAGTTATTGCAGAGATGACAGAAGGATACACAGGTGCAGATTTATCCGGCTTAGTTAGATCGGCCGCTACAAATGCTTTAACAACGCATATTTCTAATGGTACTTTAGATGATGACATTTTTGTTACATTTGAAGATTTCCAAGCCGCTCTTACTAAATGTAAACCTTCAGTATCAGTAAAAGAGCAAATACATTATGAAAAATTGCGATTAAAGTATTCAGGGATTGATGAAAAGGAAATGGAAATGGAGACGGAGCCCACAAACGAGGAGTCAATGGATACAGTGTGAGAATCATTCAATTTTAGTTCATTTCTATTTATATTGAATCTTACAATTTAAGCATAAGTAATAGTGCCAAGTGTTCATTTAAGCTATTTTCTGTTGTTTAGATCTGTTAAATTGAACTTTCATACATGTTACATTCCTGATAGTCATGCAAAATAATTCTGTTTACATATAATTTCAAATGTTTCTTGATTGTAGATTACAGTATTTTTCTATGTAAAATTCTCTATTTCATACTAATTATTGGTGTATTATAATTGTTTTCGATATTTTGCATATGCAAATGTGTGATTATATTTGATTGGTAGTTAATGTCATAAAGTAATTTATAAATTACTGCACTTATAATCCAGTGGAATAAAAAATAAAAATATTATTTTTGAACATGGTTTTTATTACTGTTTATTGCTTTTCTCAAATATAATAAGATTTATAAACCTAATATGTAAATAATAAAGTACATTACAAAGACTATAGCAACTGCATTCAAAATTTACTTTTAAATGTAAGCCTTTTTATAGTTCAATTTAGTTTAGCAGCTTACCGTCTTCCTTTTTAAAAAATATTTTAACAGTGAAAGTGCTTATAAAAAATTTAAATTGAACTTTTCGTGCAATTTCATAAGTCGATAACTCTGTCATTATAAAGCATGCAGAGATTTAATGCATAGTTTATGATTGTCTTGGCTTTAGTAGTTTACAAACAATGAAGCCAAGCGAATGTTGTTCAGTAGTACGTCAGTTTAAATTTACACGAAACAAAGCAGTGATGTCAACATTACCACAGACTGAACAATTGCGATGATAAAAGTTTTTAAGCATAGATTATTTTCCAAACACAAGGAATCATTCATAACTAGCTTTCGCCCGCGACTTCATCCGCGTGGAATTGATAAAAAACAAAAGTGAGTAGCCTATGTGTTCTTCCAGATTATCCTTTGTCTATGCCAAATTTCATCGAGATTTGTTCAACCGTTAAGGCTAACAAACATGCATCCATCTAAACTTTCGCATTTATAATATTAGAAATATTAAATCCAAGTTTTGAGTTAAAATATAAAGATGTTCAAATTAGAAGCCCGGTCTGATCTAATCCATACTTACCTGTTAACAAAGCTGCATTGCATCTAAAAGTGTATTCTGCACGGCGTCTAATGCAGAATTGAACACTTTCATACTAACAAAGTGTAAACACACTTTATTCTTACGTATTATGTTAGCAAGCAAGCGTAGTATATTTTTGAATAATCCTTTTTTTACATAAAGCGCTATACTTACGATACGCTATATGTTTTCACGTTATTAAATTTAGGGGTTAAGAAATTGATAAAAATTGACATGTTAGAAAGGGATAAAAACTACAAGCCAATAGCAAAGAAGAAATATTGCTGGTAACGGTAATTGGTAGCCAATGGCAAAGACCATTCTCATTTAATTTCAATTCTGACATTTGCAAAAAGAATCAAATAAAATTTGCATAATATGCGGAGGAAGCCGCACAGGAACAGCTAATTAGTAATAATATAATATTTGTATTTTTGTATTGTATAGAAAAAAATCAAAAACTTGGACGATTTAAAAAAAAATTCACCACTAAATCATACTGTTTTTTATTACTTTTTGCTACTTGCCATGTGGAAGTCGCGAGCAGTAAGTAAAGAAAAAAAGATTGGACTCACCGCTGTCTTGGTGAATGCAACCTTTAGCGATTCCTCCGAGGGCAGCTGCCAGTGCAACATGTCGTTACATATCTTGTATTCCAGTCCATCAGTCGTATGCAGCACCACTGTCTTAGTGAACGCTACCATATGTTCTTCGTCAGCTAAACTGTCTGTTGTTATTTTTAAAATCCCGCTTATGGTTAGAAGCGTCGATGTTCTCTAAGGAATTAATTAATTTTTAATGCGAAATAGAATTTACAATATAATAGCAATTTTTAAAATATTTAGTCGTGATTTAGGATAATTTGATTTTCGCCATCTTGGCGTTGACGATTACATGCGGAGGTGATTAGAATTATAAATCTTACTAATATTATAAATGCAATAGTATAGATGGATGGATGTTTGTTAGAATTTGTAGCCTAAACGGCTGAACGGGTCTAGATAAAATTTGGCATAGATGTAGAGGATAGTCTGGAGGAACACATAGGTTACTCACTTTTTTTTTTCAATTCCATGCTAACGGACTAGCGGGCGAAAGCTAGTTTTAAAAGTATAATTAACTGTCATTAATATCAACAGGGATTTATAGGAACGTTGTAAAAACTGTTATGTCCAAAACCTATCCATTTATACAGATCAATGAATAAATACAGTTTACATTTATTCTTTGTTTTACGGTTCAATTGTATTTGAAGTATGTAGCATGTAAAGTAAATTCAGATTTTCTTATCTATGAAAAAAAAGTATTTTTTTTTGATTTACCGTATGAATCAAGACGTCTACGGTGAAGGTAGCAGGATCGTGTTGTAATTTCGGCCATTTCTTTAGCAATTTGACAATTTTCTTGGCAGTGTAGAGACAGCCGCCGATCATGTCGCCCGTCTGTCTGTTGAACAGGAACAAGGCGCGGTTCCTGCGCCACTCGGACATACTTACTGCGACACAAAATTAAATATATAACCTTTATTTTTTACAGGTAATATGAGCGTTTCCCGTTGGTATTCATTTTAAACTTAGGCGATCTATTATATAGATTTGATCATCCCAACGGTAAAATCTTCTAGGGCCGATTGATCGATGGACCGATCGCTACAACGGGAAACATCAAAAAAAAAAAACATATTTTTTTCCGTATGTCGCAGTGTCAAACTCATTGTTCAACTATCTTTTGTTACCATATTAAAAAAAGAAATTATAAACTTTACTAAAAATACACATATCACATTTTTGTATTCAAAAATTGTTGAACGAATACAAATTCATATTGCTATACACTATTTCTAGTAGTATTTAAAATATTTACTTACATAAAGAAGATCTATAAGTGACAGTTAAAATGGCGTTTGCGTCATACATGTCCCCAATTAAATCTCTTTCATGAGGCGGCAATTCCATTATAGGGAAGTACGTCTCTAGAAATTTGTCTACGAGTGCCTTAGCTTCAATATCACAGTAGTTTTTGTGTATTTTTGGAAAATCGCCTTTAATCGGTATTTGTATCCCGTCCTAGAATAAAAAATATTTATATCAATAATAATTGACCTCCAAGGACATCTGAGCTGATGGCAAAGTCAAACTAAAATATTACAATCCTTAGAAAAATTAACTTTAATTAATTATTTCTGATCATGTTATTATGCACTTGTTAGTTGATTTATCGGTTTTGTGTATACTTGTTTACTATTTTCCTATGTCATTGTGTGATTGATTTAGTTGTAAAAAACACTCTGTCAAGGTCAAAAGTGTCATAAGATATTTGTGATATTGTTATTTTATGTCATTTTCTGTGTCTTGGGGTTTCAACATTTTCTGACAGATCAAACTGCAATCGCATTCATCGGCCCAGATATCCTTCAGACGTATTCTTTCAAACACAATTACTTGTAACGTATTTAAATATCTTAAACGAATTAAAGACGGGTCAACTCTCACTCTTCCGGTGAAGATAATGCCTCACGAAAATTTAAACAGTTTAATTTAATATCGTTTTAGCAATTAGCTAGAATTATGGACTTAAGTACATAATTACAATATAAAAAAATCATTAATACTTACAATTTCCCTAAGCATTGGAAACAGCATCCTCGCTACTCTGACATATAGTTGAGGGTCTCTATAGTCTGAGCAGAGCGGGTTCCCCTCCAGCATCAGCGAGGTCAGCGGCAGCTTCCTGCAGTTCAGGAGCGCCGTCACTCGCTCCATACAGTTGTAAGACACGTCCAAGTATTGCAGCTGCGGTGAACTATGTTGCAAGTCGAAACCTTCTATAGAACTGTGGAAAATAACTATTTCAACATACATGAATGTTTCCCTTTGAACCGTTCTACCGATCATCGGATGGAATTATTTTCCCATTTGGTCGATTGATCCTATGGTTTCAATCGACTCGTTAGGACGTTTTCCTATTTGGCCGATTGTATTAATGTGTTTAATAAACTCAGTAGATTTTTTTTTATTGGGCCCACTGATTCTATGTTTTCAATCGGCTCAACAGTAAACACCCTTCTACACAATGATCAAAGTAACATTTTTAGCTTTTTTATGAATCCTATTTGTTTTTAAATTTAAGCATTACTTACGTAATTCTATTATGAGATAACACGAGATGTGTTAGATTCTTCCATACAATTGACACGTGCAACTCTATGATACCGATTTGATTACTTATACGATTCAGTGGATAGTAAATAAAGTGGCTTATATCTGAAAACAAGAAATAAAAAATAAGGATGAAATCCAATATAATCAGATTAAATTTGTGGAAATAATAATTCTATTATCAACACAATTTAAAACTTTTATCGGATTCTAGCTGTTCCCGTGCGGCAATATGAACCCGCATTTCACGCCCGGGTTTTTTACCATATTATTCACCTCCTAAATTTTATTGGGTTATAATTATTTTTTTTTTTCAAAAGTGTGATTTGATTACTGACATCCTACATAACTAAGTAGTGTGCTTACTACTTATATTAGTACGAGCTGTTCCCCGCGACTTAGTATGCGTGGTATTAGAAAACATACAAACTATATAAATTGCAAAAAGCTCCGTATCCCTCGGGAACCGGACATTTCTCGGGGATGAAGCTTATCCCATGTGTATTCCAGACTTTGTTTTATATCTGTGCCAAATTTCAATAAGATATGTTGAACCGTTGCAGAATGATCGAGTAAACATTAAAAAATCAAATTAATTAATCCCACGGGAACCGTAACTATTCCAGGGATAAAAAGTAGCCTATGTGTTCTTCCAGACTATGCTCTAAGCCTGTGCCAAATTTCATGGAGATCCGTTCAGCCGTTTAGGCTACAAACGCTAACAAACATCCATCTATCCATCCATCCATCCATCCATCCATCTAAACTTTCGCATTTATAATATTAGTGAGAAGTAAGATAGATACAATACATAAAATAATAAACTTACCTGATTGTAATGTAAACTCTTGCAGATTCAATTTATTCTGATGTTCGAGGCCGTGCATTATTCGCTGCCGCAGCACTATTTTGGGTAGGAAATTAAGCGTTTTGATATCTAAGTCAATATCGTATATGGTAATATGCAGTATGACGTCACCGCGGCGCGCTGCGAACCCCAACTTGTGTAAGGCGACAAGAGCTGGACGACATCTTATAACCAGGAACTTACATTCCATTGGTGTGAACTAAAACCAGGTTCAGGTTACTAGAGATTTTATGAATAAATCAGTTTAAAAATCCCATATCCCATATATAAGATATGCATATGACGCCAAATTGTACCAAACTTTTTTTAAGTTTACTTCATTACTATAAAAACAGTCCTGCAAAGATTTTTTTTTAATATAATGTGATTTAGTGGCAAAAATTAATCATTAAAAAGTGTCTTTTTTCAAATTCCCTCGCTAAGTTCTAAAACGCACACTATTGGTCGAAGCAAGTGGCTTATCTATTATGGCGTCGCTGTGTTGACAATACACAGTTCATTTACGTTAGTTTATATAGAAATACACTCTTAAAGTATTTTAATGTAAACACGATAACAAAACCAACTTTAAAATAAAAAATTAATAAATAGAATTATTAATTATCACTTATTTGTTCCAGGAATAATAAAAATGTATCGATTTTTGAATGTTTGACCTTGAGAAACTTTGTTGTGTTTTACGCCGAAGTGACATCTGAGCGTAAGTTATGAATGGAATAGACGATTGACGTCAATCGTCTCATGACAACTCCGGTCGCGTTTTAATCGCTCGAAAATGGTCGTCATTTTATTTTATTATTTTTAGCTCCATGGTTGAATATTTTCGCGTCAAATCTTTTTGTGGTTATTTTATTACAAGTAGAATCGTTTAAAATAAGAAAAAAAATACAGGCATATTCCCTATTACTATTTATGATCTGAGTAATGTCTAATGCAGCTTCGAGGATAACACTTTTGGAGGGATCGGCCCTACGATCGATTGGCCTAAAAAAGTTTTTCCCTTTGAGCCGATTGACTCTATGTATTTGAAGACATGGAAAATGGTAAACACCCAGGATCTCGACATTTGTGTTTCAAGCCTCATATCGATAACATATCTTAGAATTAATTATTTAAATGTAAAAATTTAAAATGACAATGTTAAGACAACGCTTATTTTCCACTACAATTAGATGCTGGATCCACTGCAAATAAATATAGCGCTTAGAAATAGGAGATCGCGGTTAGTGAAAAAAAGGTTTTAGAGTAGACGAATAACTACTGAGTTTTCAAAGACTGGAGTGTAATTCAATTTTAAAGCTGACTTTTTTATTTAAATTGTGAAATCTGTAGTCACTTTTGGTCTAGATTTAGTATGAGAGTTGTACACTAAGGGTCTTTTAGGTAGCAATTAATAAATCTGAAGTTTGAAGTTAATTCATAAAAACATCAATATGGTCAGAAAAAAGTGTTTTATTATATGTAATTATTACATACCTCTATGAAGCAAGGCACAAAACTTTTGCCTTTTAGATTCTCCAGCAAAGTGTCCAATACGTCTTCCTTACTCCACGTGGTAGGATATCCTTTGACAGTTAATTGAATAAATATATTATTCCTCTCGTACACCTCCTCCATTTGTTCTTGTTCCATTATCATTACACTCTGAAACAGAATAACTCAGTTTAATGGCTAATTCTACTAGACAGCTGCGCGACTGGAAAGGAAATGTCAGTTTGCAAGCCAATGATCAAGAGGGAGGAGAGGCCAATGATCAAGAGGGGGGAGCAAGCCAATGATCAAGAGGGGGGGAGCAAGCCAATGATCAAGAGAGGGGAGCAAGCCAATGATCAAGAGGGGGGAGCAAGCCAATGATCAAGAGGGGGGAGCAAGCCAATGATTAAGAGGGGGGAGCAAGCCAATGATCAAGGGGGGAGCATGCTAATTATCAAGAGGGGGGGAGCAAGCTAATGATCAAGAGGGGGAAGCAAGTACTTATCATCCCATTATCAAAATACCACTGGAGAATACCTTAGAAACTCTGGCGCCGACACTTTTCCTTACAACGATGTTATTCTTCCACGGCCAACTGTCTAAATACGTCATCACAATATCATCTGAACTGTTTATTATGTCCTCTCGCAAATGTACGGGCACATACTTATTAGATTCATCCTCACCCACTACCTCCCTATGAAAAATACATAATAGACATAAGATTTTAACAAAACTGTTTGCTTAAAAAAATAACGGTGTCAAAACAGCTATTTTTAAGTAATACAACTTATGATAATGTATAAATCGTATGACATCGAACTCAGAGGGAATTTTATTCCCATTGAACCGTTTGAATCGACTCAAGGGGAGTTCAACCAACCGACCAATAGGTCGAAAGGTCCAACGGGAAACACCTTGCTTTACAATTACTATTCCTTTTTTCGTCACATATCAGAATCTTTAAACGACCAGTGGTAGTGTTCAATGAATGAATAAAAAAGTCAAAGAACAAGGGAATAAATGAAATAAAATATTAATGAATTATATTATTACCTGGTGGCTTGTTCTTTGTTGAAGCTCAGATTAATAGTCAGTTTAGGTTTTTTAGGCTGAGCGCAAGGGCCAAGTCTGTCGAACGCACTGAGACGTCTCTGTCCCACTTCACATAAGTCAGGTGATGACGAACTATCGCGTACTTCTGAAATGAAAATGTAACAAAAATATACTTTTCTGTGCAATATTTATACATAACGAGCTGTTGCCCGCGACTTCGTCTGCGTTGTATTAGAAAACATACAAACTACATAAATTAAAAGCTACGTATCCCTCGGGAAGCGGACACCTCGGGGATGAAGCTTATCACATGTGTACTCCAGACTTTGTTTTATATCTGTGCCAAATTTCATTAAGATATGTTAAACCGTTGCAGAATGATCGAGTAAACATTAAAAAACTAAATTAATGAATCCCACGGGAACCGTAACTATTCCCGGGATAAAAAGTAGCCTATGTGTTCTTCCAGACTATGCTCTAAACCTGTGCCAAATTTCATGGAGATCCGTTCAGCCGTTTAGGCTACAAACCCTTACAAACATCCATCCATCCATCCATCCATGTAAACTTTCGAATTTATAATATTAGTAAGATAAGATAAAAATCGTTGCAGTGAAATTCGATCGAATTAAAAAATAAAAACAAAACAGATATATATCTATACATCTATATCAAATTCAATCGAAATCCGTTTATGCTACAAACTCTAACATCTATCCATCCAACTAAACTTGATACAGTTAGAGTTAACAAGAAAAATAACTACGTAAAGCAATTTTTAAGGAAACAAACTTTAATTATTCAACGATTAGGAATATTTCTACTTAGAAGACTAATGGCAAGATTTTTTTAATCGTTTTTTATGCGTTTGCCGTTTTTTAATTGGTTTATTTACCTTTTAGTTTTAATATATGTATTGAACTGCTGTTATACTTACCTTCATTAACTTTATTAGGTTCACCATCTTCTGTAAAGTTATCCGAAGGTGAATAAGGTTGGGATGGGATCGTGACCGGCACATCATTGCTTACGTACGTCGATGTGTTCGTACGGAAATTATTTTCTGTATACAATTGTTGGAGATATGCCGGTTGGTCAGGTGGTATTGGCATTATTTGTGTCATTAGACCTGGATTGTTAGGCCTGCAACCTGGAAATATTTTGCTTTTAAAATAATAGAAGTTATACTATTATTGGAACTATTGAATTGCATAACTTTTTAAAAATAAAACACTATCTAGATTATTATTGTTTTATAGTAATTAATGGTCTATGGAACGATTAGAATTTTTATGTGTTTTCTATTTTATTTTTTAAATAAAAATTAAAGCCTGGACAAAACATAAATATTATTTTTACTAATAGACTCATTTGAATAACTTATTAATTTTTTGACACTAATTGGGATGTTTCCCGTTTGGCCGATTGAACGGGAAACGCTCACAAATTATAAAAAAAAATAAATCAACTTACTCTGAGGTTGGATCGCTCCAAAGTTTGCCTGTTGAATCACAAATGACATCGGCACTCCTAGCAAATAAAAAAACCATATTACTAAATAAATCCGATTATCAAAGAAAATCACTTATAAAGTTATTTATTTTAATATATTATAAACTAGCTGTTATTAGCTTATTGTTTACATCTGTCAAATTTTAGCAAATGTCAAAATTTCCGTTACTATAACCTTGTTTCCTTAATGATGGCAGCTTGTTGTACATGGTCCCTTTTCCACATGAAGTTTTTTTCCCAATTATTTGCCCCCTAAGTTTTATAGCCTAACAATATATAGCCTAAACGTGTTGTAAGTGTAGAGCTTCTTATGCCGTGATTGCTGACATCCTACGCCACAAAGTAATATGTGTTTACGCTTTATTTTATTATATAGAACAGAAGAATATAGAATATAGAACAGAAGTATAGATTACATTTATAAATTGCGTGTATTAAATAAAATAGAAAAAATTACTAAAGAAAACACTAAATTTGTTTTAATAGTAAATTCCTTACCTCTCGGCAAAACACCTGAAACCAACAATATTCAAAATTAATAAAAAATATGCCACTATAACTGCCTTTGCGACTTCAAAAGTGTGAAATAGACATAAAAACTATTATAAATAAGACCAAATGTTATGTGCCCAGATTTTACTTAAATTTTCTTGTATACTTGTTTTCATTATTTCCGCATATAAATTAAACACGCCTTTTACAGTATAGATATTAGTGCGATATATCACTTTTTTGCTTTATTTTATTTTCCCTCTCTTTTCCATTTCACTTATAAACATGACTATCATTTTTTTATTTATTTAATGCTGCAACTGACGTACTGCCACAAAAGGCTTTTTACAGAATACCAGCGCTTATTGCTATACTGTAATAAGCACTTAGCTGAGTAAAGTCCTTATCCATTCAGCATAGCAAACTTAGTTAAAAAAAAATCTTGAAAGTTATGATTTTTTTTATTGATGCTTATTATTGTGTATTTGTATATTTTTTGTTGTTGTTTGTAAAACTTTCTTTTCCTCCGTCATTATTTTTGTCAACTGTGTAATTAAGTGTATGATGTTTGCCTTCTGAATGGATTAAATGACTTTATTATTATTATTAACCTAAATCATCGGCTGATAACGTCAATAAAGTTGTTATTTAAATATAATAAAATTGTTAGGGCCTATCCCACTACTGGCTGATAAAGGCTCAGATAGCTTAAAAGTGACGGCACTCTCAGATCCGAGTACCAAAATCCGATACTTCCACATATTTGACACGTTGGATTGTTATCTGACAGTTTACAAGAATTGTGAGACCGGCCCGCACGTTATATACTTACTTCGAGGTATATTAATGGGTTCCGGAGCATAGATTCTGTGATACAATAGTTCTAAATCCGCTGTAGGATAATCATTAGGGTTCACTGAAACATTTGTGACACAAACAATGAAAGGAATACGCAATCTTTAATGTAAATAATAAGCAACTTGAATTACAATTATAATAAAGCGTCAAATTAGACATATTTCGTTACACGAGGGAGAAGATACAAAAAATAAACAAATACAAAGTGTGATTAAAATAAATATAGATTTTTTTATATTATTCAGGTGACAAGCAAGCGGTCACCTGAAACCGCCGGATGTGTGAAGCGACCACTGCCCATAGACATTCGCAATTGCCGTGTGCAATGGAATATTTCTAACAGTTTTGAAATAAGGTAATAATTAAAAAAGAATATTAACCATGTTTTTCTTTAAAACAATTACTTGGAAAGAAACTCACTCATTGGTGGACATACAACATTCTGCAAGTTCTGGTATGCATTGATTGCTGGGTTTGATGTGCTTGCCGTTTTCTTTGGTTTCACTGAAACACCTATAAATGCATAGACGATATTTTAATAACCACATGTGTTGGAACCTTAGATGTATCTAGCTTTCGCCTGCGAATCCGTCGGCGTGGAATTAAAAAAATAATAAAAAAACATGGCCTCTGTTACTCACAAATAAATTACTTTTCTAACGGCGAAGGAATTTTTAAAATCGGCCTAATATTTTTTTAGTCATTTCAATCCAAAAATACAAGTCTTCCTCTTTATAATATTACTATAGACTAGCTTTTGAATACGACTCCGTGCGTGGAAAAATAAATTAGGCTATGTGTTCTAGTGTATGTTCTACATATATGCAAAATTTCATCTAGATCCGTTCAGCGGTTTACGCTACAAACTCTAACAAACATTCATCCATCTAAACTTTCTCATTTATATTATTGGTATGATGGATATCTAAGCAGGCTTCTTCATTTGTACATCAGCTGCATAAATAAATACATTTAAAAAGCTTTAGAAATTAGTACATGTCCATCCATATATTTTTAACTTTCAATACATACTATTAATGAATATATGCATGTTTATATTAAAAACCGAATGTCTATACAATAGGGAATATGCATGTATTTTTTTCTTTTTTTTAAACGATTCTACTTGTTATAAAATAACCACAAAAAAAATTGAAGCGAAAATATTCAACTATTGAGCTAAAAATAATAAAATAAAATTACGACCATTTTCGAGCGACTAAAACGCGACCGGAGTTGTCATGAGACGATTGACGTCAATCGTCTATTCCATGCATAACTTACGCTTAGATGTCACTTCAAAGTAAAACACAACAAAGTTTCTCAAGGTCAAAAAGTCAAAAATCGATTCATATTTATTATTCCTGGTACAAATAAGTGGTAATTAATCATTTCTATTCATTAATTTTTTATTTTAAAGTTGGTTTTGACATCGTGTTTATAGTAAAATACTTTAAGAGTGTATTTCATAAACTAACGTAACGTAATAAAATAAACTAACGTACGTAATAATATAAACTAACGTAAATGAACTGTGTATTGTCAACACAGCGACGCCATATTAGATAAGCCACTTGCTTCGACCAATAGTCTGCGTTTTAGAACTTGGCGAGGTCATTTGAAAAAAGACACTTTTTAATGATTAAATTTTGCCACTAAATCACATTATATTTAAAAAAATCTTTGCAGGACTGTTTTTATAGTAATAAAGTATACTTAAAAAAAGTTTGGTACAATTTGGCGTCATATGCATATTGCCTATTCTCAAGTTTAGTAAATGTAAACACATTACATACATTCCTATACATATAATTTTAAAGTGAAAACAATTAATAAAGCATTATATCCTACTCACTCTGACTGTAAATATCAAAATAAAAACATGTTATTGTACAAGTATTTATACAGTGTAAACTAAATAATTACCTTGATTAGTTAATATAGGTATTGTCTTGAGAACACTATTTGAATTTGTGTCACTATTTTTCATGTTGGAGAGAGGTTGTTTCATTAAAACTGGAATTTGCAATCCTCTATATCCTTCATTATCTAGAAAATAAACATAACGCAACAGTCAAATAAGGCCACACATGGCATATCACAGAATTATGTCAATAAAGGTCGAATTCTGAAACGAAACATGAGATATCAATTTCTTGAAATTATAATGTGTCTTTAATATTGACTAGCTGTTGCTTGTGATGTCCGCGTGAAATTAAAATAAAAAAATATAGCCTGTTAACATAGTGTTACAATAATAGAAACGGAATGGGGGGCAATTTTATAAAAATCTTTGCAAGTCGCTGAGTCGCTTAGTCTCTCAGTCGCGCAGCCGCTAACATGTTCTCTAGCCGTCAGTACCTTAGTTCCTTCTAGTCTTGGGCTTAATCGGACATTTGCAAGTGCGCACCGTACTAGTACAATTGGGAAAACGTACTAGTACATAATTTTAGTGACGAAGTGTAGGGCTTTTCATTAAAAAAGGAATTATTCAAAAATATGCTGTATTGCTGACATCTTAGGCAACAAAGAAGTGTGTTTACGCTTTATTATAATAGTATAGATATAGATAGATAAACATAATGTCATTTCAGTATTCGGCCGTTAGATATGTATTTTAATGGGCCCAATTAAATTGAGAATCCATTAAACATAGAACCTAAATTAAATATTAAAATTGATTAATTATATAATACTAGTTTTCGGTCTCGACTCCGTCCGTGGAATTAAAAAAACAAAAGTGAGGAGCCTTTGTTCGTCCAGACTATCTCCTACATCCATACCAAGTTTCATGGAAATCCGTTAAACGGTTTAGGCTACAAATTCTAACAAACATCCAACCATCTCAACTTTCGCATTTATAATATTAGTATGATTGGTACCTGATTTTGCTTGATTTTGTATATCCAATATATACTCATTGACATGTGTTGTATTCAGAGATTTATTTTGTTCTTCATATTGATTTTTATTTGATGTTTCAATTTTTTCTTGATTTATTGTTGCATTTTGTTCTTTATTTTGCTCAATAAGAGGCTGCTCTTGTTGCTTTTGATTGAATTTAAATTTTTTTTGAGTTTTCCCTTGTATGTGTAGTAAAGGTTTTTTCAATGCTTGTCTGGAAAAAAATTTAATCAACTCAGATGGATAAAATACAATAGAATATTTTCATAAATTGGTTAAATAACAGCTTAAAATTTACGTGAGTTACACACTATAAAAAATTAATATGGTATATGGGACATGAATGAATATTGTGTGTGCGCCCTTGACTAAACTATCGGAGAACTGTTGTGCTTAACTGAAAATCAAGTATTGTAGTAACCTCCATATGTTCACAGGGATCAAAAGCGACACTAAACAGTTGTGCAATAGTTGTCAAAGTTGTGTCTCTTAATTTCTGTCTGTCTTTTAGGTATTACTCTTATGAAGCTGGAAAGGGGGAGTGGCCTGATTTTATAATTAATATTTCAAATTTAGTGGGCAGGGGGTAGTCTTTGAATCATGTTGCCAGGGGAAGGGGTCCAAAAGTAGCTAAAACACTGTAACAATTGGGTTTTAGCTATTTTTATAACAATAAATGGTTTCAAATGTGAATAAACTTACGGAGTCTTCAGTGCCTGTGTTTGAGCTAGAGGTATTGAAGGTGATGTATCATCGGTCAACTCTGGTACATGCTGTATTGAAGTATTCATTTCAATAACTGCACTAGTACTCTCTTTCTTTATATTGTTTACTTTATTATTCCCTTGTACATTAACATCTTCCCAGAATGGTACCTTTGTTGGAGATCTTTGAAAAGTGGGAGCAAATATTTTACCTTGCTCCAAAAACTTCTTCTTTTTACGTCCTCTATATCTGCAAAATGAAAAAAGAATATATTACAATGACATAAAATGTAAATATAGCAGTCTTTATTTACATTGATATACAGTCTGGGTAATTAGCTGTGTTCCACCAAAAAAGATACAATTATTTGAACAGTTGGAAACAAAACTTGAAAAAAAATCAATACAAGAAAGCTTATAAATGTATCTTAATAGAAAAGACATAGTTATACAGGGCTAGTTCATTTTTTTTTATAGTATAATATGGCAAACGATCAAGCGGCCACCTGAATCCACCGAAATGAAAAGCGACCACTGCCCATAAATATCCGCAATTGCAGATGCGTTGCCAACCCTTAATTGTCAGAGGAGGAGATGCACATAAAGAGAATATTTCCCCTTCCTACGCGTCTCTTCCACCGTCAAATCCACTTTTCCTTCCCATTCTTTCCTTTTAAGAAAAAGGATGGCAAGGGATTAAAATAAGGATTCCGGCATCACACTCATCAGACGAAACGAAAAATTGCTTCACACCTGTTTTCTGTGTGGTCGTGGTATTTATTACACAGGGCGAGCCGGCCCATTCATGCGAAGATGATAAAGCAGGCTCTATCATTGTTATAGTTTTACCATTTATTTGCACTACTTCTATCTAATAATGTATTTGTTAAAAGAGGCACTTTTCCTAAAGACAAACACTACAGTTTTTTGCAACTGTACAAACCACTGTGAATTGGAAATATATTATCTGTTTTGTATGAAACTGACTCTCTTTTAACTTAAAATATCTCAACATTTTAAGGTGTATAATAACCGATACCTTATTTAGCAACATAGATTATCTTAAATGTAATTTATTTGGTTAAAATAAAAGTTCATACCATATTAGGGATCTAAAACGATATAACTTTGTACATTTTTTAGATGTACTAAGCAATATCCCAATGTAAACGGGTATTTTAAAAGTGTGAGAAATTAATAAGAAACTATAGTTCTCCTTTTGTTCAACTACTTACTCCGCTTCTTACACTCCTCAGTGTTGTAAATTGTGAAAATATTAGTAAGTAAACACGTTATATATTTTTAATAGAAAAATTTCAAGTATATTATGAAAACCATTGCTATTTTGCTAATACAAGAATGGTTATGTGAGCCGACAAATATATCAAAAACAGAACCTTTGTTTTTTCGTTAACGGAACATTCATGATAAACTTATTTTTGGAGTAACAACCTTTGAGATACAATTAAAATGGTTAAAGTATTCTTCTTTAAATGTTAACAACAACAACAACATGTATTTTTGAAGTGACATTTGCTGATATTTTCGAATGACATTTGACTTTGACATATGACATCATTAATTTACTCTTTGGTATCGTTTTGTTTATGGTTCGTATATTATAGGCTTGTCAGCAACGTATTATCTTAGCACTTAGGGAAAAGTATTAATAATGGATACCTAAACATGGCTTGTATCAAAAAAATCAATTTAAACTTTTTCTACACATCCCCTACTGTGTTTATTTAAGGGTAGACGACGCGACACATCTGCAACCTTGCTTCAAATTCGTAGTTGAGTATTCGGATTCGAAAACCAAGCTTATAGTTTTGTTTTACCAGTAAGCTGGTTTTGTTTCTAAACACACCACCCCACCACGAGCTACCATACCCAGCGATTAAATTAATTTAATACCAACCAACAGGTTTTCTAGTTTAAAATAAATTATTTATAACGTTATAGTTAATTTTGGAATAGAAATTGCACTGTAAGTGAAATATGGATTCTATAACAATTACTTAAACTTTATTAAAAGTAAGTACGTAAATAAAGAATAAATCTTCACAAGAGTCTGTAAAGTACAAACAGATCTTTCATTGTACAAGACAGGGTTTGTTGAAAAATTTTTAATATGTATTCATGAAAGAAAATTTAGTATCATCTCTGAGATCCTCCGGGTAACATGCACTCGACGGCGCGTTGTATATTGTAGCGACACAAAATGCAATATCGCTCGTTAAAACCACTTGACCTGCAGGTCTTACGGTTATACAGGCGGTTTTATTACAGCCGAGACACTTTACTGAGCGAAGATTAAAATAACAGGCGGATATTTTGCAAGAACAACTACTCACCCGCGAGCCCGTCGCGTCGCAGCGCAGATGAAAAAATATATCATCTTTTTTTTAGAAAAAATTGAATCGGAAACGTAACTTGCTACATTTAAAGTATGCGCGTTTCTTTTTAATATACTCGCCGTATTTTATATAACATGGTATAAAATGTTATTTGTGAAGAACATGCAAATGTTAGATGCTATCCAATATTCATTAATTACTTAGGTTGCTTTTTTTGATTGGAACCTCCTTGTCCCCGTGTAAAGAATATAATGGATAAGAGCTTTTCCCTTTTACCTCCTCCTTTGCTCGAAACTCCCTTTATTTTGTGTGTTTTTATGCATTTGTTGAGGAATTAAAAATGTTAGAGAATAAGGTAACAATCCCAGGCTCTAATATCAGCTTTTCATTTCCTTAAAATAAGTATTAACATGACAAGAGGAGATCAATACGTTAACCTTTGTGAAGAAAAATTAAAAGATGTATTGTTTATCTCATCGACTGCAAAGAAAAATTTTAATTAAGAATCGTTGAACATCCTGTATACACCTAACCTTCCACCTCCCTGCCATCCTATATTAAGAGTCCATCGAAATAAAAATTGGTAATTAAATAATTTGCACTAACTCCAATTGAAGTCAGTTGCAGGGAAACCTTCACACTATCGGGTCATTTTGCACTATAGTTAGTGTAGAAATAGTTTATTACAGCTTTTCCTTGTTACTAATTAGTCATCAGTTCATTAGATTGAGGTCGGCTGACGGTTACATTCCAGTCAGTGATAAAATACTTCGCTAATAATTTATGTATACGGTCAGTATTCGTTTTTTAGTACGTATAATTATTTACTATTAGCTTTCGTCCGCGATTCCGTCTGTTTGGTATTAATAAAAAACAAAAGTGAGTAGCCTATGTGTTCTTTCAGACTATCCTCTACATCTATACCAAATTTCAAAGAAATCCATTCAGCCGTTTAGACTACAAACTCTAACAAACGTTCATCCATATTAGCATGATTAATAATATTGACTTAATTATGAAATTGTATTATAATAATATTTCAGTTTGATGGTTATTATTGCTGTTTATCGTCATCTCCTTATCCTACTCACCTTTCACGCAATCCATCCATCTCTTTCTAGGTCCACCGGTGTACCCTTCCAGTCTCATAACTAACGTTCTCACCCTTAACGTTATTATTGCTTTTATAGACAAACTTAAGGTTACTATGTAAACTTATTTATCACGGAAAATGCTACGCGACGAATAAAATGCTAGAAAATAAATAATAGAGTACTAATATTAATAATTAAATTAATATGTAGGTATGTTTATTTGTAGGTTTGTTTCCGGTTTTGACGAAGACAAATATTTTTACAGATGACAGTTCACAGTTAATAAATTAAAGCAAAAGGACATGAAACGAATATAAAATGTGTTTTCCATTCATTGGCGGAAGATACGCGTACTTGAAATTTATCCGTCGGCTCTTAATAAAAAGATCTACACCAAAAGCGCTGAAGAAATATAAGAAATTTGGCGGGAAAAAGTTAAAAGTGTCATGGCGACGAAAATATTAAGCTGGTACAAGTTTCAATGTGTTGATATTAATTTTAAATATCCAATTTAAAAAAACTTAAGCTTAGGCACTTAGTATTCGAGCTTACTTGTATATTAAAACCACTCTCACATTCTACAAAATTAAATTTATTTTAGTAGGTAATTTTTTTAATATTTTTTAATTATTGTTGTAATTTACGCGTGGATATTATTCAAAATTATTGAACTCTGTGTTCCAATTTCAAAATCAAAAATGAGGCAAAGGAAGTTTTTAAAAATCTTAGGCGTTATAGAAGAAATTTTGTTTTCAGGTTGGCAGTTTTTACAGTAATCGGGTTATGTGGTTGCCAGAAAAACAATACGAATTTACGAATTCCACGTTCATTCGACCATCACGGAATCTGCAAAAGTATGTTCTGCAACACAATAGAAGCTTTGAGTAGATTGAAGAATTGTACCGTTATTCTGGGCAACCTACACGTTGTGGTTCTTGAGAGAACCAAGCGGGATGATTTCGAAAATGTTTCATTTCCTCAACTCAAAGAGGTACCGCATTTGTTACTTCTTTTAATAAATATTACACAGAAGCGCATTCTGGGTAAATTTTCTCTATAGTAATTTTTAATGGTAGATTACAGGTTTCCTGTTGGTATACCGAGTACGTGGTTTGGAAAGTTTAGGTCAATTATTTCCAAACTTAATAAGGATCCGGGGTAATCATCTTTTTTACAACTATGCCCTCATTATTCACGATATGCCGAATCTTAGAGAGGTATGTGACGGTTTTTTAACACACAATATGAACACTTTGTTAAAATCAGTTCTAAAATCATAATCATGCAATCAGTTTTCTAAATATTAAAGGTCGCTGGCAATAGACAAGGTCAAAGTAATAGGGCAATTTGTTACAGACAGGAGTCAGGAGTCATAACCTTAAATAGTTCAGAAGGTCTATTACAATGATTCCAATTATAGTCTAATTTAATTTAAAGTGAATAAAATGATTGGGTTTAGATGTAAAAAAAGATAGGCGATATATAATCTTGTAAAGTTCTTGATGAAACTGTTATCCGTTATTTAGTTGTACAACTAAAATCGAGTAGTGTGCGCATCTCCATATAAGCTATATAGCTAGATTCCTATAATCAAAGCACGACCAAACAATTGTGCATTATTTTAGTCAAAGGTGTGCGCGTGCTCTTAGTTGTCACAGAAGATTATTTTTTCTCAATTGGGGCTTGTTGATTCTTAGTAAACCTTTTCACAGATCGGACTATACAATCTTCTCAAGATCGATAGAGGAGGTGTTATCGTATGGGGGGCCACACAAGCTTGCTGGATAGATACTGTCGACTGGCAAGCGATAGCGCCTGGATATAGACATGTTCTAGACGTGGACAAGCATGCTCAGTGCGACATTGCCTGCAGATGTTCACGGAACCCAGTTACCAATCGCTGTTGGAATATCAAGTACTGTGTTTAATGTTATTGAACAACAGTAATGATCAGTTTACTATCTTACTAGACATGGATGTAATTGTCAGTTAATTTTAAACACAAAAGGTTGAAATACATAAAAATGCTGTTCGGGAATTTGTATGATTTGATGTAAAGTTTGAATTGAACTGTTTAAATTTATCACGATAGTTTTTAAACGATTTAGATTCTTCGATTTACCACAATGATTATATATTTTCAGAAAGTGCCAACGTTTCCTCGACGGGCCAGAAGGTGAAAAATGTAAAAGCCAATGTCTCGGTTGTCGTAAGACAAATAGCAGCGATTGCTCTGTGTGCCGACACTACACGTTCAGGGGGCAATGTGTCTCCGACTGTCCCAATGGAACGTAAGTTATAGTCTTTAAGTGTTTGTTCACAATCAATGGCGTCTTGTTCAAAAATTTTACGGGTAACAAATAATATTTTATTCCTTGTACTCGTGTAGAATTTTGTTGAACGTTTTGCGTAAGTATATCCTTGTAGTGTTATTATATGACTATTAACAGAGGATCGAGAGGAATGGTGATCCATTATTATTCTTCTTTAGAGCTTGCGCACACCTGAAACTAAATTATCGCACATATAGTTTCGCTTTGATTCCTATGAGCTTATAAGGAGGTGCGCACAATGAATGACACTAAAACAATCGTCTATCGCACAGCAGTTGTGTGTTAGTTGTGCCAAAGGTGTGTGCCCGGTTTTATTAATAATATGGTTAGAGATGGTCAAGGGTCGAGAACCTCCAATATGAAGATTACGACTTCAAAGATATATTTATTTCAGTCATAATATAGAACCTACTCATAAATGAAAATGGAAATATCAACAGTTAATATAAATTGTAATTATTTCAGAGTGGTTTTACCTGCAAATTCATATTGTTTGCCCGATGAGGAATGTGTTAAGATCGGCGGATGGTCCTGGAATAATACTTGTGTATTCGAATGTCCATTGAATTACGTGAAAGTAAATATATCAAACATCTCCACCTGTGAATTCTGTAAAAACTGTACAGAGGTAAGAAAAACATTAAATAGCAGACGGTCGGTGGTTATCAAAATTTCGATTTGTTGATTATAATTATATTTTTTAAACAAAAGAATGACATTTTTCTCCGTATTTTTTTTTTTGCATTAGTAGGTTTTTGTTAATTTACTAATAATTCTTTTACCATTCTAACTAAGCTCTAGGCTTGTGCTTTATGGTTGACAATAGTCGAAAGGCGGGATTCGAACCCTCGACCGCAAGATTTAGTCCCTACCTCAAACCTTTAGGTTGTTGGCGCTTAATTTTATGGCGAAGTTTTCTTGGTAAATAAGCGAATCCTAACAGTTGTCCGATTGTTTAGTCACAGGTGTGCGCGCGCTCCAAAGCACCATAAACGGCTTTGACTGCATCGTACAATAAACGTGAATCAACATCTAACATTAAGCTTTTAAACTGAAAACGTTTACGAGATCGTTAGTTACATTTATTGTGTGCCGGGAATAACTATTTCCTTCTATTTAGAGATAAATTCACACGCAAGTTTACTACAAACTTCATTCGTTATTATTAACGTCTGCTACTGTAACAAATACCACAATACTTGCACCTTCATTTAGTATTTAATGCTATTTATAAGCTTTCATAACCTTCCATTGTTTTGTAGGTTGTATTCTTCGTAATAAGTTCTGTAAACTTTCTACTTTCCTTTATTTTAATGTGTTCTTGTACAGAAGCTATCAGGTTGAAATTTATCATTGTCTTCATCACCCTGTCCCTTTTCTACTTCTAGAGGTTTTCGTCCTCAACGTTAACTATCTTTCGAAATCTCGGTCATCACTTCCTCCTTGATCATGACACCTTTCACGAAATCTATTCATATCTTTCTAGATTTATCTCTACCGGTAAGGTAAGTTTATATAAAATTTATTCTTTTAGGTATGCGGCAGTCAGTTAATTAAAAACCTAGAAACGATACAGCTAGCAGGTCGCTGTATCTACATTAACGGCTCGTTGACAATTCACGTGTCATCCATACCAGAAGCCGTGACCGAGTTGAGACTGTACCTCAGTGAATTGAAAGAGGTATTTGAGTACATACTCATTTATGGTTCCGTTCAAATGACGTCATTAGATTTCATGCCTTCACTCAGACGGATTAGGGGACAAAAGTTAGAAAGCGGAAGATTCAGTCTTGTTGTATACAATATGCCAAACCTTCAGTCGCTATTCATAGGTAATGTTACACAGAATCTAAAAGTTGATAACGGAACGGTGAATTTCTATGGAAACCCAATGCTATGTATGCGGCATATAGAGGAACTATTAAAAGTATTTCCAACGCAACCAAATGAAATTGATCTACTTCAGGGTATGAACGGATACAGCGGTGGTTGTCAAGAAATATCTTTGGAGCTTCGTGTTGTTGTAATAAATGAAACATCAGCGCTTGTCAGATTTCTACCCATATCCGATCCTTTTGTGCAATATACAATCCTTTACGTATTATTACCTCCAGGTAATTCTACGAAATTCGTACCGGAGAGTTGTAGCGAATCGGAATGGTTTGTGTTAGACGTTCCAACTGTATCTAACCAGCTAGTGGAAATTCAACTAACATCATTGCACCCAGCTTCTAATTATGCAATTTGTGTTGAAACGTATGACCCTGTTCATCGGAATCTTGCAAGAAGTTCAATTCTTAGTTTCCAGACCCATATTGGAAAACCGCAACCACCGTTCATCTTGGAACTAGTCGCCTCTTCATCGCAAAATGTAGTTATACGTTGGGTAGATCACAAGGATTATAAATCTCATATCGTACGTTATGAATTGGATGTGAATTTAATAGAAATTCGTTCTAAAGATATTGCAGCAAGAGATCACTGCAAACACAAAGATGAAGATTACGATGAACTAGACTATTCAAGACATGCGGTTGTTTCGAGACCGCCTCCAAATTACGACAAGGGTTGCAAATCTATGTGCGGAGTTCTATCATCAGTAACAGAAGGAGCTTTGATTGAAGAACATTTTGATATATGCAGCAGTTATACTTTAGACTGTGACTCCGAAAATATCATAAGAAAGAATGAAACTTATGGAAAATATATTAAAAGTTCATCGATTAATATAAATAGGCCTGGAAACGTATACCAAGTGGGAGGACTAGCACCATTTCGTGATTACAAATTTAATTTGCGAGCTTGCACGGACAGTCATTGCAGTAGATCGGCCAGAAATGTTGTAAGAACGTTACGTAAGAAAGATGCAGATATTCCAATTATCACTTTTTCTGATGCGAATTCAGACGGATTCATAACTGTACATTGGAATCCACCTATCGAAACGAATGGTCCCATATTATCCTATAACATAGAGGTTTTGCCGAAATTGAGTTCAAACGATATTAATTATTTAATTCCTCAATCGTGGTGTACATCTAGAAATAAGACAAGTTTGACAGTAAAGTCTGAATTAGCCAAAAAATATATTGTAAGAGTGTGTACAACGACTTTGGGATCGAGTAAATCTTGTAGTGAATGGAAAAAGACACTTGTGACTGTAACGACAAAAAAAGTTCCGACGTGGTGGTGGAGTGGTATTTTTTATGGTGTTCTTTTGTACTTTATTTCTACAGCATTTGGATGGTTTTTCAATAAGAGGAGAGGTAATACAGATAGAATGCTGTTGATAGACAACGGCTTGAATTATGCGAATGAAACGGATCCTCCTAGTTTCATGATGAGAGATTTAGCACCGAGTTATTCCATTCCATTACGTGATACGCCGCTAGATTAGAACGAATAAGTTATTTTATTTTGTGGAGTTTTTAATGTCAGTATTGTACGAGTCTATTTGTTTTGTTAACAGATTCTTCATCATTAAAGTTCTCTATATTTTCGTCTGATTTTTTACTATCTGTCATGTTTAATGTTAAAATCTAGGGTAATTAATATGCTGAAAATTTGTAGTGTGAAGTTATAATTTCATTCTTCACGTTCAAATCTCAACAATTCTTGTATTGTTTAATGTAAGACCAAGTACATTTTCCTAATACCTTTCAATAAAATTAAAACGACTGTAGATGTTTCATACGATGCGAGATTGAATTACAACTTTCTCCCGTTCTGAGCTTCGAATATTAAGGCCATGAAATTTTGAATTATACGAAATTAATCCTTTTAAAGCCTTTATAAAGACAAGCGACAATAACCCGGTCAAAATGGTTACCGAGGGACGAATGTAATTTAATGTAATTAGCTTTAGAATCTTATTCAATGAATACAATACGAATGAAGAAATTTGTAACCTTTTTATTCAATAATAGAATTATTCTAACTTTAAGATTATGCTATCATAAACGTAAAGTAATTAAAAATAACAAATAAAGTCTGTTGGTTAAAAGAATAATTGCATTCTGAATGCTTGATGAAATCAATTTTTAAATATACCACAAAGTAAGCCTGCAACGGAATTCATTCGAGAAAAAAATACAAAAATCGGTTGCTCGTTTGCGAGATTGCGTTTAAAATTTTACTACCTCCATGAATTTGTATCGATATTTCGTTGTTCGTTGAGAAATATAAAACGAGACACGTCACCGATACAAAAAACCCCGGCCTAATTTATAAAGGAAAATAATTAGCTAATTTGTGTTGACTAGAGATCTTTTCATAGCACGTCTTCAAGACAGCCACGTTGACGGCTTACCTTAATTAAAACGATCCGTTACCGTCAGTTAAGTTTTGTGAATAGCTAACACGGTACATAAATGAAAATTCAAAGCTAAAAAATATCAGAAGGCCGATAAGAGGAGTTGCAGAAGTAACAAAATATTGCAGCATTCTTAAAGTAAAAAAAAGGTTGGTTGTAAAGAATACATGATCTATCTGCAATACTGTAAATTTGTCTATTTTACACCTAATTGTTAAATCTAGTAAAATTATCTTAAAGTAATTGTTATTTTTTTAAAATCTACTAAGTATTTCTACCATGAATTTTGTAAAATTCTAACAGAAAAATAAATAGCCTAGTTATCAAGCACACAATTCCAACAAAACTCGTCCTTCGCTTCCATTAAACGAGATTAAAAACCTTCTACGCTCTAATCACTCAGAATTCGTTCCAATGAACATTACCTGAGGTAAATTTTACAATTTGAGACTTCTGAAAATTATCTATAATCTCTTAATCAAATCAGGGTTAAAAGGATTAGTAAAAGCTTTTTTATAGAAAAAATTATTGCCACTTGAATTAGACAATAGACATCTGCAATTGGGAATGCGCTGTTTACCTTTAATCGACAGTAGAGGGGATGTGTAGTAAGAGGTTCATCTTCACCACCATTTCCTTCTTTGTAAAAAAAAGAGTGGCTAGAAATGAAAAAAATTAGGCCTGTAGGTGACATGGTCATTGTAACAGTTAGTTTCCTCTGTGTTAAAAATATTGTTTTTTACATTTTTTAAATGAGCGGGATGACAACATTTTTATTTTAATTATTCTCGAACGATGTCGCGAGCAACAGCTAGTTAATCATAATTTTAAATTAAATTCCATTACCAGTTTGGAAGCAGTTACTGTCGCCGCTCGGTTTAACATGAAAGATGTTTAACAAGATTTATTTCATTCGTTAGTTACAAACGGTCGAGAACTGAAATAAACTTAGTTTTAAATAAATGTATTTATGTAAATCATAAAGTTTTAACTATATTTTCAAAGAGGCACTTAAGTTTAGTTCCCATTTTCTAAGGTTAGGTGATAAATGGATACCGAAATAAAAATATACTTCTGTCCCACTTGACTACTCCTAATTATAAAACTTTCTCATTTCATGATAAAACTCACAGAACGTAACAATGTCACTTTTAAATGTATCAGTTCCGTTTGAAAGCTGAAAGGATGGGGAAACTAAAAATTATGATTGTGTCTATTAAATTATAATGCTGCCCAGTCCTGGATTAACAATTCTACAAAGACCAGTCTACAGAATGGATCTGTCTATAATTTATTCGATATTAACTTTTAATCAAATTCATTTACAATTACTTAAATGTTTAACTAAAATCTATCCCAGTACCTGTGGAAATTAGGTATCGAGTGTCCAATTTTAATGGTATCGTTTTTCTTAGGAATCAGATATGTGCGGAAAAATGCATTGCAGTAAAACATTGTTTGTTTAGTGCGGTGGAGCTACCACTCCGACCGTACTAATGGGTTTTAAAGCACCGTCTATATTTCAAGTCTCCCTCTGAGGTGCACTAGGATTTGTTTCTCTGGCTTCATCCATTAATTTTTGTATCATTCCCTCGTCTCTGTTGTAGTTTCATGAGATTGTAACAAAAATGAGTTACGTTTCTATAGGTCAATGATTTCTCTTACAAAATTTTCTTAATTTTTCATTCCCCGTTAGTGTCAATTTTTGAGTTTGCAATTTTTCCGTGAAGCCTGCGATTTCCACATGGATTATTTGAGGAATCTCTGCTTTTAGTGTAACAAGAGAAAAAGACGCCATTGAAACTTTTGTTGTTACAAAGCTCGCGAGAATTTTGAGTCAGAATTTTGGTTTCAGCCATTCCGATATGCTGTGATTGACTTACCTCTTATAGTAGTTATATTAAATCATAACACTGTGTCTTTCTGCTTCAATTTAACTTCAATATGTCAGGAATTTTATGTTATTGCCAATTAAAAATGTTTTCTTAACAATTTCAACATTTGTTGAATAATGGTTTTAGTTTGTTTTCAAGTGGAATGAATGCATTCTTTCGATCTTGGCTT
This sequence comes from Papilio polytes, assembly GCF_000836215.1. Lineage (NCBI taxonomy): Eukaryota > Metazoa > Arthropoda > Insecta > Lepidoptera > Papilionidae > Papilio > Papilio polytes. The sequence continues at coordinate 4,874,439 of NW_013527804.1, forward strand.
ATCGATGTGATTTTTCAAGTTGAGGTAGATTTTTCAAACTAACATTGCTTAAAGTGGAGCTAAATTTTGCACCAAAGTTTCTAACAAAAGCGCTTGAATGGAAAGAATACTTATTTCTTGGTTTTCTGTACTTTTGTTCGAAAGTTAAGAATTTAAAAATATTTTTTATTCGATAATCAATTTATTGAAAACAAGACTTACTAAAATTTACCCAAAAACTTTGATGTTTTGATTCGCGAAGGGTTTTATAATAAACTGAGTCATGTAAAAATGTTCACAGTAGTATAGATTGGAATAGAAGGTATATTGAATGTAAAAAAAATATTTTTTTACAAAGTAAATAAAACCCCATATAAATCTCGTTGACTTGAAATGGATGGACTTAAACCGTAAAGGGAAAAGCAAATCGGTTTACGAGTGCAAATATTCATTTCGTTGAACATCTCACGCTTCGATGCAGTGTCGAGTGTCGACCGTTCTAGAGATTTGCCTAATCGGCCGCCATCGCCGCACGAGAGGTTAGCGTGTTAACGCATTGACATACATTGCCACCTGAATACATAATCTGTTAGATCCGTTCAATAAATTAAATTACATTTATACAAGCAGATTTTTATATTTTGTGATAGTACCAATTGTTTTGTAGGCCACGCCTGTAGAAAAGGAACAAGCAATTATCAAGTTTTGCCGCTTAGATGGAAAAAGGCTACAGGTGGAAACAATTTAACGGAATAATTCTAGGTACCGCAGTCTTAAAATGCTAAGTAACTATTGTTTGGTACTATAACAGTTCAGGAAGAAATACAAATTGTTAGGTGAGTTCTCGGTACGCTATGAAATGCCGTATAACATTAAATTACTAAGCAAAAGGAAACAGAGCGGTTCCGCATGTTTACACGGAGTTTTCTCATTATTCTTAACAAAACAAAACAACACTTGTCTTATTTAGAGTGGCCAAACTTTTCCAATTTTCTTCTTTATTTATTAAATAGCAAGAAAATATATTTATGTCATTGTGGTCAAAAACTACACCTGTTAGCATAAATGGCGTATCCCATTTTGTTAATTTGAAATATCTAAAGTAAAGTTAAAGAAAGCAGTAATATACACAGTCCCAAAAACATGTACTAGTAATAAAATTATGAAAATAACGTAGTAGACGTTAGTTAGATATTTTCATTTTAACTGACTCCAAAGAAAAAAATTGTATTTTTATATTTTGTATGTATTGAAGTAGCTCAAAAACTACTGGATACTAAATTAAAAATTCTTTCACCGTTAAAAAGGTAATTTATAGTTATTATAGGCTTTTTTATTTCATGCGGACAAAATCGCGAGCAACATCTACTTACAAGTAAATTCAAAATTTGGAAAAAAAATTACATCGTTTATAGCAATTTTTGTAAGATAATATAGACATGGTCACACTATTCATCCCAAGAATTTACGTTACCGACTGAAAACTTCCCTAAGTTATTCTTGTGCGCGAATTAATGTAAAAACTATGAGACAGTTGTCTTTGACATTATCAGTCGTAGCAAATTGTGCAACTAGTTAGTTACTTTTATAAATTCATTTTATTTACAATAACTTCTAGAAGATAAAAATAGTCTCTTAAAAGTATTATTTTGCTCAACCATCGTTTATTCTTAACTTGCGTTTACCGCAACATGTATATGAAAATATATTAACTTCCTTTTTTTTATTGAACAGGAGCGCGTGCACCATTGATCAAACTATCGCACAACTGTTTAGTAACTCTTTGATTCCTATGAGATTATATGGTGAGCACACTACTCGGTTTTTAGTTGTGCCAGTTGTGCAGTTAAATTGGCTGCGGAACAATCGACAACCGTACAACAATTGTGCAATAGTTTAGTCAAAGGTGTGCGCCCGCCTTAACGGTATAATATTGCAGTGGAAACTAACTTAAACTTGCGCCCTCTGCCAACGTATGTATGTCTTATTATTTTTTCCAATACACTTAATGTATTACGATTGGTTTGTTGTGAGTTAAAGTTTAAATAAATGCATAAAACCAGAGCATTTGTGCACACACTCAAGGGTATCTTGACATAAATCTTGATACCGCAATAAATAACGCCTCAAATGCCACATAATGTGGGCGCTAATATCCGCACGCTTAACAAACAGCCAATATGGAAATGAAGAAAATTTATTGAGTGCTTGTGAAACTAGGCCGCGATAACGTAGTCGACGTTTACATTCATATAATTACGTTTATTCTAGAATATTCCATTTTCTCGTATTACAATAAAGTAGAGAAATATGAAGACAAATCATAAATATAGTTTTAGATTACGTTCGTATTCGCAATCGGTTTCGATTCCATAGATTGTAAAATATGGCCACAAACTGTCTAACCTCTTTACATTTTGGTTTTTGTTAACAATACAAAATGTATCAGTAGGCGATTGAACCCTGATTTAGGAAATCCGAAGACTTCCGCTCATCTTGACTAAAATAAAATGTTCTTAGATAAAACTTAGTATTGATATAAAGATTATTTTTGAAATCCGCTCGTAAAGATACGTGTATGTAGTCTTCATCTATATATGTTGTTCTTACGTCAAAAGAACAGATATTTCTAAAATGAAGTAGGCAATTTATTCCAGCGTTCTCGTTTAACTTATTTACGTAGCTTTCACGAGCTCACGTGTATTTTAAAATTAATTAAACATTCCTGGAATCCTTTTAACGGGTATACTTTATAATCATGTACAGAATTAAATTATTCACTCTTCCCTAATCAATACACAGAGGTTAAACAAGAAAAAGTTTATAAAAAATTATCCCGAGTAAAAGTTTTAGGCAGTCCGTATTTTAGCTCTACTGGTCTAGTAGGTGAGATTTCTACAGTCCTCTTTTTAGCACTGTTGGGAGATGGGATTCAAACCCTATGTTAAGGCCGTGTGTCTAAGGCCCTGGGCGGTCGCCCAACGGCCCTGCTTTGAGAATAAAGTTTTTAAAGGAGTTACTCAAATAGTTCACTTTTAATTTACTCTAATGAGCATAAATTATTTAAGATTCGACGTTAACTAATAGCTAACATTTTTAATGTATAATTAATTCACATTTTACTTGTATCTAAATAAAAACTATTTCATTATCCCGTAGGGTCGGCGCAGCAGGTTTTTGTACTCCACGTAACTCTATCATACGTCATCTCAGTCATCACTCCCTTTTTGATCATGTCACCTTTTACGCAATCCATCCATCTCTTTCTAGGTCTACCTCTACCGATGTACCCTTGCACACTCATAACTAACGTTCTCCTTGTAACGTACGATACATCCCTCCTCATAACATGCCCATAACACGCTAACCTTTTACTCCTTACTTTCTCTACTACTGGGGCTACTCTCAAACTTCCTCTAATAAAAACTATTTGTTGTATCTAAAGTATTGTGAAACATTACACAAGTTGCTACCACAAGCTTGAGAATTTAATCAGATTAAGTTTATGAAGCTAAGCTACGCCTGCTCTACAAACTGAACTAATTGAAATTGAGTCTCTAAATAAATATAATAGATTAGTATTTTAAAGATTTTATAACGTTTCCTTTGACTTTAAGAACATGTGTTTTGTAATGTTGTTTTCGTTGTGATTTTATTGGTTAGCTGTTCCCGTGCGATTTCGTCAGCATAAAAATATTTTATGGTTTACATGTGTCAAATTGTCATTTGCAAATGTCAAAATGACATGATATGTCAAAACTTGGCAATCTTGCTTCCTTGATGTTGGCAACAACTTATGGTCTCTTTCCTATATTAGGGTTTTTATCCAAAATATTTACCCCCTAAGTTTAATGGCGTGAAAATGTATAGCCTAAAGCATGACGTAAGTATAGGGCTTTTCATTAAAAAAGGATTATTCAAAAATATGCCGTAATTGCTGACATCTTAGGCAACAAAGAAGTGTGTGTTTACGCTTTATTATAATAGTATAGATAGTATATGTAGATGTCAAAGACAAGAACAGCATAGTTCTTACAGGTATTGTACATTTTTCCGGGATCAAATGTAGTCTAGTGCATAAGATATTCTAAACTATGTTTCCAATAAAGATTTTGTTAAGTTACCTATGTTCAACATCCTTACATGCATACTTTCGATATTAAAGTATATTAAAATACAACCGAATGGGATCAGTTACTACAAATACTGTGACATAAAATATTCCATTTCGTACAGTAAAACAATCATGGAATTTATATTCAACATACAAGTTCAGTGTACACTTAATCCGTTTTCAATTTATATTAAAATGTTGGTAGTAAATTTGTTTCACACAACGTTGATGCACAATTTGATATTCTCAAAAGATAATTTTAATAGAATCGCGGTGGTGCTGAAATTAGTTGAGGCGAATAACACGATACTACAATTACACTACTAAATTTTGTTCTCAAATAGACGCAGGACGAAATATTATCTGTGTTGTGTTACCCTTTTGTGGTAGACGTTTTTTTTTTAAATATCTATATAAAACCCTGAAGTTACATATCGTTTCTTTGTAACTCATATAAAAAGGAGGAGGTTTTCAATTGGTGTGTATGTTTTTTTTTAATTTTAGATATTAAATAACTTTGCACTGGTTGTTTGAATTTCAAAAGTTTTTAATCGATAGCTAGTGCGTGGCATTTTCATAGTACAAGTAATTCATTTCATATACATTTTAAGCTTTAATCAGAACAGATTTACAAATTACATTTACTGGAAAAGACAAATTTATTCATAACACAGTATTATCATTAGAAATTCAGTTATTCAAAACTATGTACTTATTCATTTACATTTCGAAATTGGACAATATGAACGATGAGGTAAACTTAAACAGAATCAATCAGTTTCAGCGATGAAAAGCAAATTGTAATTAGAAGTTACAGTATGTAGAATATTAATTTAGATCTTCGATAATTAATTTTAAAGCAATGGTTTTGAATGGTTCTGATTAGGACAGAACAAACTGAAATGATAAAGCAAAGTCCTCAATTGCCACGTAAGGGGAAACGCGAGGGGCGTCCATCCAGGACTGATGACTTAGTGCGAATGGCGGGAAGCCATTGGATGCGGAAGACAGAGGACCGTATTTAGTGGTAATTGGGAAGGCCAAGAGCGTCGGTGGCTCAGTGGTTTAAGCACTTGACTTGTAATCTACAGGTCTTGGGTTCGAATCCCGCCGCCATGTACCAATGTGATTTTCGATTTTTCGAATTTTCATATGTACATAATTTACCCGACGTTCTTACGGTGAAGGAAAACATCGTGATGTAACCTGCACATATCGGCGAAGAAATTCAAAGATATGTGTGAAGTCAACCAACCCGCACTTGGCCAGCGTGGTTGACTATGGCCTAGTCACCCTAACTTTAGGGTAGGCTCCGAGCCCCTCGGTGGGGACGTATAGTGAGCTGGTGATGATGGGAAGGCCAAAAGTAAGCATGTAAAGACTGTTATTGATTAATTATGTTAAATCTGAAATGTAAATCACGACTTGTTTCTCTTTCAAGAAAATAATGACGTAAATATAAGCCATCAATACAATCAGTAAAACATTTAGATAGTTTGAAAAATGCCTAATCAGATTACAAATGTAATAGACCTGCCATTTGTAACTCAATAGGGAACTCTTTACTAACATTTTTTTCAATTCATTAAAAATGTATAAATTGAGTGTGTATCAAACCATTACTGTTGTTTAAAGTCTTTAGTTGGATGTTTAGCTTTTTATTTAATAATTTAAAAGGAAAAAATATTACCATAACATATCAAAGGAAGTAACGCCCACAAAATGTTATAGAAATTGTTTATATGTACGACGAAACGGTTAATTTGGAGATTATTATATTGTTATATTATAGGTTATAATGAATATTATTTTATACAAAATCGCATAATATTATAACTTAGTGGTTCTGTAGTTTTTTTTTTAATATAAGATGGCAAACGAGCAAGCGGCCACCTGAATCCACCGAAATGGAAAGCGAACGCTGCCCATAAACATCCGCAATTGCAAATGAGGAGGAGACGAACATAAAGATGACATTTCCCCTTCCTATGCATCTCCTCCAACGTCAAATTCACTTTTCATTCTCATCCTTTCTTAAGAACATGGTGGAAAGGATTAAAATTAGGCCTCCGGCACCACACTCATCAGACGAAACGCGGAATTGCTTCCACTTCTCGTCCGTTTTCTGTGTGGTCTTGGAGTTAATTAGAAAAGTACATTTAGAACCACTAACAGTACAATCTCCTTTTTTTTGCTTTTAGATATTGTGATGATGATCCCTAATTTAGTTGACTACTTTAATATTTATAAATTAAACAGTAAAAAAATAGTTTAGTTTCCATTCTATAGTAGACAGGCTTCTAACCAATATAAAAATAATATTTAAAATGAATCACTTAAATTATTTTCCTAAAGAATATGCAAGACCTATTGAAATATCTTTCAGTTTGCTGAACAATTTGAATATAACGTTTTTCGAATATGATACTCCGAGATGGAAGAAAATATTAAGATTTCTAATGTTGGTACCTCCTTTGATAATTCATATTACAACAATGACTTTATACGCGAGTAAAATATTTAAAAATGAATTGAATATATCAGAATTAGCAAATATCGTTCCTGTTTACTTAATTTGCATACAATGTAAGTTACTCTACTTTTAATATTTTTTGTTATCAAGTGCAATTGTAGAAAAGTTACTAATAATTTTATTACTTTTAAAGAAAAAATACACAGATCGAATGTAGCTATTAAAAACGTTTTGTAGGATTTATTTCAAATCGAGTACTTTAATAATGGATACTTTAAGTATGTGTCAATATAATTGTGAAACTGGATTTTTGCAGCTCTTTTACGTGTAGCAATCATGATTTATAAGAAAAAAGATATTGTAAATTTCATTGATGATTTAGGATTGATTTGGAGGACATCTGACAGAAACAATCAGCAAATTGAGAAGAAAAGACGGCTCGTGAAACAATTAAAATTTTGGCAAACAAGTAAACATTTACAATTTTCATTTCGTTATAGCCAATAAATTTATTTTTAATAGTATAAGTAGAAAAATTAAAATTCAATTTCAGGACTTACAAACCAAGTTAGAAGAAATCTTAAACTCACGACTATGTACATATATTTAGTACTAGCTTTCGCCTACGACTCCGTCTGCGTGGAATTAAGAATTAACAAAAGAAACTAGCCTATTTGTTCTTCCAGACAACATGCCATATTTCATTGAGATACGTTCAGCCGTATAGGCAACAAACTCCAACAAACATCCATCCATCCATGTAAACTTTCGCATTTATAATATTAGTAAGAAGTACTAGACTCGTCCGCGACTCCGTTTGCGTGGAATTAAAAAAAATTAAAAGCGAGTTCCTATGTTTTCTAGACTATCCTCCACGTCCATGTCAAATTTCATCAAGATCTGTTTAGCCGTTTAGGTTACAAGTTCTAACAAACATCCATTCATCAATCTAAACTTTCGCATTTATAATATTTATATGATAAATATGAAGTATGCGTATAATAGAATTATCTTAATTTCAGTGTATTACTGGATCGATATATCTGGCTCCTGGGAATATGTTTTCGCGCCATTAGTGTCAACAATCATAAGGATTTTTATATTAAAACAGAACTTTACATTTGCACTACCAGTTGGTTGTGTTTATCCATTCGATCCTACTTCTAATTGGTTTAAATATTTAGCCACGTATACATTCCAAGCTATTAACGGTAGTATTTCTTGTATTTGTTTATTTTTTATGTCAATACGGAAAACAAGCACGTCATCTAGGGTTAAGTGTTCGCTGCCAATAGAAAAATGTAACATCATAGTTGTGTTGCACTTATTTACATTGGATAAAGAAGGTGAGGAAGGAGGAGTACTGAGAAATCTACACACGTCATAGGGCCCACTGTCTACAACCACGTCACAGCGGCTACCAGCCTCGCGTCATTTAAAAATAAACTTTAGTCAGTCATGGCTAATATAAAAAGCCTTCTACAGTGTCGAGGAATTTTATCTATCATAATGATTATTTTAAGTACACAATTTTCATTCAGAATGTCTATTAAGTTTTTTATTTTTAACATTATGACTTGTAATTCGCTTTTTTTTTATAACATAAGATGGCAAACGAGCAAGCGGCCACCTGAATCCGCCAAGATGGCGAAGCGACCGCTGCCCATAGACATCTGCAATTGCAGATGCGTCGCCTACCCTTATCCGACGGAGGAGGAGACGCACTTAAAGAGGATATTTCCTCTTCCTATGTATCTCCGCCATCGTCAAATCCACTTCCCCTTCCCATCCTCTCATAAGAAAAGGGTGGTAAAGAGAAAGGGACTTAAATTAGGCCTCTGGCACCACACTCATCAGACGAAACACGGCATTGGTTCCATTTCACGCCTGTCTTCTGTGTGGTCGTGGTATTACACCGGGCGTTCCGGCCCATTCGTGCTAAGATGGTAAAGCGGGCACTACCACTGTTAATGAGTAAACGCTTACAAGACAATAAAACATTTGTCTTTGGAGGTAGACCGGAAAAGACTCCTTTTTGTTCTCTGTGATTTTCACCTCTTTTACCATTCTTGTTTGAAAAGGATAGAATTGGAAGGAGAATTTAAGTTTAACCAAGTAGTTTTTTTTCTAGTTCTTCGTTACTCATGGTTTTATATAGGCATTGAATACATGATGGTAAGTTTATGCGCCAACCTAGCTATAGAATTTTCTATATTACGTGAAGATTTACTTCGGGTTATACCACGAGCGAATTCAGAGTCACATTCTACGGAAACGGATTCAAGGGATTCCGAAAGAATTTTTATTCAAGATTTTGTACGTCGAGATCAAAAGCTTATAAGGTAAAATTATTTTAATCAAATTCACAGACACATTGGGCTAACATTACCGAAATATTTGTGAAAAATGTTTTCTTATCTCTCTCATTCTGGTACTGGAAAAAGAGATGTCAATATATTCTACACGTTCTAAGTCTACATTATTGGAGTGTGGTTAAAGAATTGTAAATAAATTTTTTCTGTATTTAATAGTTTTTTTTATATTAAAGCTTGGCAGACATATTGGATGATGTGTTCAACAAGATTGTTTTCGTTCATATCGTGATCGTCACCATTACAGTCGGATTTTTCGCATTCGCTACTACGGTGAGTACTTAATCTTGCGTAATAGTTATACTCGTAATAAACGAAATTCTGCAGTTTTTTTCATAATTTCTTCATGCTCAACTATGATTAAGTCAATCTGGTCACTTGAAAGTGTTTTGTTAGTTCTGTATTTGATCTTTAGTTGTCGCTGTGACTCGGGTTTTATTTTTTTTGCAGGTGGGAACTGGTATGGTAGGAAAAGCAAATAATATCGTCGGAAGTGTAGCGATATTGTCCACAGCTTATGTCGTTTGTTATTACGGTGAAATGTTAAAAGAAGAGGTTTGTTGTTTACTGGCTATTAGAATTATAACCGTTATTTTGCGATATTCTTTTGTTTTATGCAATACTTAAGGCTTAGACTAAACTGTCGCACAATTGTTGTGCGATTGTCGATTGTTTCGCAGCCAATTCGATTGTTTAGTTGCACAACTAAAAATCAGGTAGAAGTCATACCTGCCATATATCATACCTGCATATAAGCTCATAGAAATCAAAGTGCGACTAAAAAGTTGTGCGACTTTTTAGTCAAAGGTGTGCGATCGGTCTAACTATTTACTATACTAAATTTGTTTTGTATTTGCACTTTTAAAGACTTTCTGTGTATTGGGAGGTAATATTTCTTGCTTATATAATATTTTAAGAGTTCCGGTATAGCTGATGCGGCGTATGCTAGTCTATGGACTAAAGGAGATATTCGATATCAGAAAATTATATGCTTTATAATAACACGGTGAGTAAAGTATAAATTAACTAATCACCACACAGGGCTTCTAATTTAAATCTATTAGCAGTTCTGGGTATGAAAGTAGCCATGCGTTCGTAACCACTTAGTGGAAAATGGTCTAACAAAATAAGTTGCCGCTTTATGTTACTAAATTAATGTAATACGAGTTATTGAATATTGAAAGGAGGAACAAAAGGAGATAACAAAGGAATACGAATTAACTTATGTCGTTCAGATTAATGAAATACTCAAAGCCGTTGTTAAGAGCATTTAAAAAAACATGCATGTATGGATGTACAAATGTAGAAGTCCATAGTTTCTGTATACACCTCTGGGTTGTGAGCGTGATTATGTTGTTATTTAATACTGCGTAATTTTAATAAGAGTTCTGCTTTTGCTTTGTTTCACTCATATATGAATTAATGTTGTTTGTTTTATTCTAATTCTTGTTTATGGCTCTCCCTCAGCGGATTGGGCCAGTATTTATTGCTAATTGTTAAAAAGATAGTTTATCTTTTGATAGGTCGCAAAAGCCTTGCTGTCTGACATCATTGAAACGAGTGCCCGTTACTCTAAATATGTTTAGTAAGGTACATGTTTTTATATATATAATTTTTATATTTTTTATTTCTCAATGTTTCTACAGGAATATTATTTTTCAGATACTAAGTACAACATGGTCTTATTTTTCATTAATAACTACTATTTACTCGAGTGATGATAATGCAAACTGAGATTACAATACGTGCACGATAACATGATAGCTAATTTAGCTCTTCATGTACACGAAAATAATATTTTATCTCTTCATAGTGAACACTTACTAAAGTTATTTTTAACAATTCAGCTGCAGCTATATTTATCGGAAGCATTAGAAAATATTACAGTTTAATATTTAAATTCACGCAATTGATTCTTGCACAAATACTTATTGTACAAAAAATAGTAACCTTCACTCTATGAATACATAATTTTGTTTCACAATAAATGTAATTTTATTACCTCATGTCTTACTAATATTATGAAGACGAAAGTTTAGATGGATGGATGTCTGTCAGAGATTACCGACTTAACGCTTGAATTGATCTTTGTGGCATAGACGCAGAGCTGGAAGAACACATAGGCTACTTACTTTTGTTTTTTTTCCACGCGGACGGAGTTGCACGCAAAAGCTAGTTTTTATTTACTTAATCGGGACCGCTTACGGTCTGTAAGCATGTTTGTATGTTTTTATCTGTCTTTGAAGTGTGTTATTCAATTTCTTTTCTTTCCCGGAAGGAATAAAGGTAACGTGCAGTCAAGATGTTTTTTTTTATAAACCAAACCAGTACTTAATTTTAAACAAGATATACTAAGCATACTAATATTATAAATGCTAAAGTTTAGATGGATGGATGGATGGATGTTTGTTAGAGTTTGTAGCCTAAACGGTTGAACGGATTTTGATGAAATTTGCCATAGATGTAGAGCATAGTCTGAAAGAACACATAGGCTATTTGATTTTGTTTTTTTTTTTAATAACACGCGGACAGAGTTGCGCGCGAAAGCTAGTAATAAATAAAAGTAAGTATGGACTTGTTAGTTATTTTTGTTACAAAATGCGAAGATAAATACATTCATTCGCGTATATACAAAATGTTATTTTGTATAAAAAGGCTACCAGGAGATTAACATTCGTTTGAAAAGAGCCAATCATTATGCTATGTGGTTTTATATTTAGTAGCCCAATAAAACACAGAAATATTTTTATACAAATTATGCAAACATTACTCGTAAACATTCAGTTATTTTATATACTCGTATATTTTATACAAACTTTTGTACTTAAAATGTTCACCAGATTAAACGTACAATAATCACAATTTGTAATTAGTCATCTTTTAGTTGGTATAATTATTGCAATTGTATATCTCTTGTTATTCAATAAATTTATTTCTATTCTAGTCTATTTATTGATATTTTTCTCAATTGTTTAATGTTTGTACACGTTTTTATTATGTTTTGTATAACTTTATAGGAAATTTTCGTTGCTTTGTTATTTGAGAATAACAATTCAATGTGAAAAACAACTAAATTGTCTCTTTCTAATTGTTTATATCGAAAAAAAAAATTGTTTCCATTCGAGTAATTAAACTTTTCAATGTTGAAGTAAATTGCAGTATTTTTTTGTATTTAGAAGCCCTATTAAGAGATAAACGATTTCAATTTTGTTTACATTCACGTAATTTACTAAACGGCTCTAATTGTTCGTGATGAAATGACTGGGTTCAGTAAGTTTTTCAACTGAAAAATTACACTTATTTTACTCAAAAGGAGGTAGAGCAAACTTTAACACGGGTCCACTAGTAAAAAGCTGATCCCTAAAATAACATATGAAATGTAATTAAATACGCTTAAATAAAACCAAGTAAAAACAGTTTTAGTAATCATCTGACATCCAAAAGCAAAGTAAACGCAAACATTTCTAAGCAATCCAAAATGAATGACTTCAACTCGGGACCGTTAAAAGAATGTTTCGAATTGTTCAACAAATGTTATATCTATTTCTTTATTAACAGTAACTCTACATTCAATAAATATTGGAAATTATGCTGTCTTGTACCTTTTGTGATTGTACATAACATTAGTATACTTGCATTTCTTTGTAAGATATTTAACGAGGAAGTTAACGCGTTTGTAGTGGCTTACATGATCCCTGTGTATTTAGTATCTTTGCAAGGTAAGTGAATGCATATACATACTAGTAAAGAGCTTGGCAATTGATATTTTAAGACTTAATGCCACAATCTTTTCATATGAAAGTATACAGTGGTAGTGCCCATTTTAACATCTTAGCACGAATGGGCCGACACGCCCGCTGTAATACCATGACCACACAGAAGACTGGCATGAAGTGGAAGTAATTCCGTGTTTCGTCTGATGAGTGTGGAGCCGGAGGCCTAATTTAAGTCCCTTACACTTTACCACCGTTTTTCATAAGGAGAGGTTGGGAAGTAGAAGTGGATTTGACGGTGGAGGAGATGCTTAGGAAGGGGAAATATCCTCTTTATGTGCGTCTCCTCCTCCGTCATATAAGGGTAGGCAACGCATCTGCAATTGCGGATGTCTATGGACAGCGGTCGCTTCGTCATTTTGGCGGATTCGGGTGGGAGCTTGCTCGTTTGCCACCTTATGTTAAATAAAAAAAATGAAAGTAAACGATTCAGTAATCCTTAAACCTGTTAAGAAAGAAATTCGTTTGTTTAAAAAAAAAGATAAGGGATTCATTCGGCATGGGCTGCGGTGTACATCGAAGCGCCGGTTTTTAATGATTCCTTAAACATAACACAGAGTTTTACAGAAGAAAAGAAAAAAACAAAACATGTGTACTACTAACATTTCACCTTATTCCAGCAATCTTGAAGGCAGCGACTATTTTGTCAAAGCAATCGGATATAGAAGCTTTAATAAATAACTTATGTATCTTAAAGGATTCTGCGAACTTAACTAATAGACAAATAAAAAAGAAGAAACGCTTAACGAAGCGATTAAAGATTTATCTTGCAAGTAAATTCTTTTTTTATTACATTTTTAAAACTTCTATTGTGTAAATTGCAGTTATTTCCCTAAACACCACAGTACATTTTAATTATTTTCATGTATTCTATTAAAATATCCGTAAAAGAAAATTACCCCAAACACAGCCGTGTCGTGGAATGGTCTGTCTTCGGCGGTATTTTCAAATTTAAAGCATCATCACAATGGACGCAACGCAAGAATTAATATAATTCTTTGTAATTGGTGATGTCCATGGCCGTAGATAATCACTTTGATGTTCTTTCTGCTCGTTTGCCACTTCTCTTATAAAAAAAAATATTCTGCTTAACAAAATCATTATGTTTCGTATCTTAACTAGTGTATTCTATTTATCAAGTTACTTACAGTGTTTTATTGGAGCAATATTCTCGGAACGTGGCTACATCTCTTAGGGCCGTTGACTTCAGTGCTCTTTCGTCGGTTCATTCTAGGAGAGTACTGCGAACTTGCACTACCATTCGGAAGTATATACCCGTATGAATCAACAGACAGCTGGTTAAAATATTTGGGCACATATGCGTTTCAGGTTTATACTAGTATGTAATGGTTTTTTCTTTTACAAATATACAAGAGAAGTAAAGGGGAACTAGTAGTTAAAAACTTTTGGATATCTGATTCGTCTGATACATCGCTAATGTTGGCTGATAATGGCCAGATATATGTATTGAAAAATGAGGAATAAAACAGCAGGAGCAAATAACATAACAGGAAAAGGAAAAGAGTTTGTTGTGAGAAAATATTTAACTTCAAGCGTGTCTTCTATGAGGTGTTCTGTTTCCCTCATATCTTACCTCTATGAATCGAATCCATTATTTAAATAGTTTAATTCTGTCCACCTTCACATTTAGACTTTAAGAACAAGGAAAGGATAGTAAAATTTAAATTGTACATAATATTTTACAGTGAGTTGTGAAGTGTACGCCTACGTTGGTTCTGAATTTTTGATGATAGCACTTTGTGCAAATATAGCGATTGAATTTTCAATATTACGCGAGGACCTGCTCCACGTTGCACCATATTTTAAGACGGACAATCCTCGCAATCAAATGGGAATCGGATTAGAAACAAACTCTGAAAGTAACACGAGTTCAATTCAAGATTTTATTCGTCGACATCAAATGCTTATTAGGTACATTCAATCCTGATTTTGTAGCTAGTATGTCAATTTTAACATTTTCCTATAAAATTTTAAATAAGCTATAAAACTGAGTAGTAAAAGTAGAACAGTATTTAACATAACCTTTAGATTGAGATTGGGATATTAAAGTTTTCTTATCACTTTGAAATAAAAAATAATATAAAAAAATATTGAAATGTATTGTAAAATTTAAATCTGTACATTTAATTTTAAATTATTTAGTATTTAATGTTTTTGTTTAAAAAAGGACAATAAGATTGTTAGTGAAATACGATGCTAATATTCTTTCGAACCGAAGCAAAGAGTTGCCACTGACAATGAGCGACGGAGCAAAGAGCTTTGTCTGAATTAAAGGATCCTCTATAACAAAAGGGACGCTTTCGGAGTCTTGATCTTTGACAATAGAAAGAACAGGAACTTTTATAACGTAGTTATTAGTGTTGCTATTTCTTATTACAATAGTTTGTTGTATTTCTTGAGCGTCTTAAATGAATATGTTGATTTAATTTTTTTAGATTAGCAAAACAACTTGATGACATATTTAACAAAATTATTTTCATTAATTTACTCTTCGTTACTGCAACATTGTGCTTTTTTGGATTCGCAATTACGGTAAGCAAGACAATCACAACTAATTCTTTGCTATTTTTCCATTAATTATCAATATTCTTTACTTCCCATTCTATCCACCATAATAAGAGGAAAAGATGGGCAGTAAAAGTGGATTTGACGGCGGAGAAGACGCATAGGCAGGCGTAATACTCTGGTTATATGAGTCTCCACTTTCGTCGATTGAGGGTAGGCAACGCATCTGCAATTGCGGATGTCTATGGGCAGCGGTGGCTTCGCCATTTCGGCAGATTTAGGTGTCCGCTCGCTCGTTTCCCACCTTATAATATAAAAAATACTGATTGGTCTTTATTATAAGGTATTTACTTCACTATAAGTTATATAATCATAATCTTCCAAGAAAATGTCTTATTTCAGGTGGCACGTGGCGCGGTTGAAACTATGAATAATTTAGTAGCAGTTCTTGCATTGTTGTTGCCAACTTATACACTTTGTTACTACGGTGAATTATTGAAAGAGGAGGTAATTATGATAATTGTAATAAAATGTATTTAGAGGATTTCAATTCTAAATTGGTAACTGAAATTAAATAACGTCCCATGTGGAGTGGTATAAAAGGCAGCTCGATACGATCACTTGATAAGTTATTCAAAAGAATTTAATGGAAAAGTCAATTGCGGTACTACGTTGTTGAGTTAGAAGCCATCTTGCAGTGCAAACAATAGTGTACCATGTTACATTAGCTAACTTCACAAATTGATTGACAATTTTTATATTTTAGAGTTCAGGCATAGCGGAATCAGCATACATTAACAATTGGTATAAAGGAGATATGCGATACCAAAAAATGATTAATTTCATTATAATAAGGTACAGAAGCAAATATCACATTAAATTTTATTAATGTTTATTTAATTTAATTTAATTCCAATAGATCGCAACGTCCTTGTTGTCTGACAGCATTAAGACATGTACCAATTACAATGATAATGTTTACAAAGGTAAGATCATTTCTCTTATACTCCTTTTTATTGCCCGGGTTTCCTCCTGCACGTCAATCTCATACGTCATACTTTCTTCTAGAACAACTTTCACAAATTCCATCCATTCAGTTCGTCCATTCTATCCTTTTTCTTTATCTCTATTAGTTGTCATAACTACTCTCTTTCGCGTATCCTCTTTCACACAATCCATACTTTCTTCTGTCTTTCTTTAACAATAACCTCTTTGGTTTGAGAGCCGATAGTATTTCACTCTTAACCAAAGTATTGGAAACCAATATTCGTTCTTGTTAGAAACAGTTTCTAGTTTTCACTATACTGTGAATGAATTTTAACGAACAACACTCTTGATATACTGATAGAAAGTTTGTATTAATATTATAATTTAACATTCCAGGTACTGAGCACAACTTGGTCATATTTTTCGTTAGCCACAAGTATTTATTCAAGAGGCAAATTAATTATACCAGCTGCAAAATAAGAATTAAAACATTTGAAGTAATGACATTATTGGATTTCAGAAATATTAAGTACTAGCTGTTCCCATGCGACTTCATTCGCATGAAATTATAAAAATTTCTTTTTATTGTTTACATTTGTCAAATTATCAATTGCAAATGTCAAAATGATATGACATGATGACAACCTTGCTTTCTTGATGTTGGCAGCATCTTATGGTCTCTTTCCCACATTAGGGTTTTTATCCAAAATATTTACCCCTTAGTTTAATGGCGTGAAAATATACAGCCTAAAGCGTGACGTAAGTGTAGGGCTTTATATTAAAAAAATAATTATTCTAAAACATGCTGTACTTGCTGATATCTTAGGCAACAAAGAAGTGTGTGTTTACGCTTTATTATAATAGTATAGACAGGTAAAGATAAATGAATAATCAAACTTCAAACTTACATAATAAATGTGTTTATATGGTTGTTTGTTTGAGTTTGTAGCATAAACGCCTAAACGGATTATAATGATATTTGGTATAGATGTAGAGGATAGTCTGGAAGAACACATGGGCTACTCACTTTTTTTTAATTCTTTGCATATTGCGTGGCGAGCTAAAGCTAGTTTTAACATGAATTAAGGATTATAAATGTAAGAGATGTAACGAAAAAAAATCTTAAAATACATTCACTTGCTTACTGTACATCAGCTTATGTTATCTTTTGCGATATGACTCTGGCCAACATATTGTATCATACGTTCCATTGGGTATAAGCGAGTGAGGACAAGATTCTGCACTTTTGTACTAACGTCTCACGACAAAGCTTTTAAAAATATTACTGCCATCAGAGATGATATCAATAATGCTGGATATTTAAGATTTACATTATTTAAAAATCTTAAAAGACGTTGATTCAGTCTTTGAGGATGAAATGTATTTTATTAGTAACCATTTAGTCGGTATGAAAGATTTCCTTTTTCAAATTTCTTTTCTCTTCATCTCTTCTTCTGAGAGTCTGATGGAATATTCGATTTAAAATTAAAGAATCAATTACAAATGAATATATTTTGAAGTTTTTTTTTTATATTGTAAGATGAGTAAGAGTAAGACGGTAATCGGTCACCTTAATTCGCCGAAATAGAGAAGCGGTTGCTGCCGTTAGACCTTTAATCGACGAAGTACGGTTCCCGTTCTCTATCAAATCCACAAACAAGGCACCGAGGATGTATGGGAAATAATGAAAAAGATTAAAATAATTGTATTACGTTTGTTAAACTAGGTTAAGTTATTAACAAAACTTAGTTTCCGTGTAAAAAAGCCTTTTTTCTACGACTGATAAATCTGTGTGAATTTTTAAAATCAATCACATAAAATATGCATGTTGCTTTTAGGTCCATTATGGCTTCTAGTTCAGAAAACACGACTTTTATAAAGGATTCGGAATAGAAAATTATTTACTCCCGCACACGTTATCTCACTTTTAGTAAAAGTCACGTAAAAATGCTGTTTTAGATATTTCTCGAAACAAAAAGGTATTTGCGGATACAGATAAAAAATACTTTTTTATATTACAACACTCTCTTATTAATACTTTCATTGATTTCTAGAATGGTAACCTTTTGCTAAGAACTGAATTGTTCATGTTTTCAATCATAAGAAAATCTAGCTTTAATTCTCAAATATTAAATCTCTGGCTCCCATAACACATAAATCATATTTATTTCATGAAAATTAAGTTAACTCCGGTGTAGAAAGCATCTCGTTTTATAGACGGCCGTAAAATTCGAGCTTATCTCGACTGTGCAGATTGTCTTGAAATTATATTTCGACACGGAGACAAAATTTACATTTGACATCGAAGCAGAATTTCGTTAATAAATTGATATAAGTTAATAAGGAATAAATGTATTTTTTATCTGTTTAGAAATGAAAAATGTTGTGATATAAAAAATAGCCTTAAAAAGTGCCAGGGTAGGGCATTAGATGACCGCCCAGGGCGCCTGACAGAAAAGTGGGGGGCACAGGTCTGCAAATTACTATCATATAAAACTCAAAACCGTCTCCCTAGTCATAGTAAAAAAGGGGACGCCGTAAAACTCTCGCCCAGGACTCAAGTAGATTTAAAACCGTTACTGGCCTTAAAAGTTTTTCAAATATTAGGAACAAAAAATTTTTGAATTTGGAATCTTGAATATTCATTGTCTGTCGTTTCAATTCTTGTTAAATATTTTAGTCAAAATTGTAATGAATTTAGGGTTGGGTTAGCAATTATTTTGAATTGCTAATACATTTTCAAATATTTACAAAATTGCAAATGAAAAATGGATGCGGAAAGTGCGTTGTCCCTTTTTATTCTCACACTATTATACTGCTATATTTAGAAAGTGAATGTAACTGAATTGTCGCCGCTGGATTCACTTTGAATTAATAATCAATGTTGGGACAAAACTCTACGTAAGTGATATCTTTTTTCCAAAGAAGGGAATGGCAAAACCATGTGATACACGTACAAGAGGTAAGCGTAGAAAGTAATGATGATCATATGGATTGTATCTTATTCACATATAAAAAGGTAACTTTTCTAGTACTCGCACTTGTTTGTGCTGAATGGATTGCTCCTGACATAAAAAATAGCTAAGATTCAAACTGGATGTCATTGAATAAATTGGATTTAAAATATGCATATATCAAAATCCAAAACAACACGCGAGCATCACGGACCGGTCTAAAATCCGCAGAGTGGCACTCCCGCAAAGTGAGCGGGTGTTTGCCGCAAACAAGTACCTCCCGCACAGACAAAACATGAAATATGCATGTACCTTTCATTTTCCATTAGCGCTAACACTTTTGTACGGCCTGAGGCTTTAATCGTTGAAAGGATGAAATCAAATTTTTGGTCTATGGTCTGGGCTGATTTTATCATTATTGACGTCCTGGGCGAGATTTCTATAGCAACTTATAACTGCTATACAAACCCATACGAAAAAAGCCAAACTTATGTGCGCGTGGCGCCGCTCTATGTTTTTGCGGTCCCCCAATTCGCCCTATCTTCTATGGTCGTTAGATTAAGAGCGGGCGGCACAACTTTGACTAAACAATCGCACAATTGTTGCGTGATTGACGATTGTTTCGCAGTCAATACAAATGTAGAACAACTGAAAGTCGAGTAGTGTGTGCACCTCCATATAAGCTCATAGGAATCAAATCACGATTAAACATTCGTGCGATAGTTTAGTCGAAGGCTCAAAGGTGAGCGCGCGCTCTAAAGTGTCGCTCTATGGTCACGCCGTCTTACTGCGAACTTCGTCACTCTATAATTCTAATTTACAGTGATAAGCATAATTTTAAACTGTAAATTTATATTCTAAGTTAAAATGTTCACAATCTATGAGAATCTAAAGCATATAAGAACAGTGAAAACATTTTTTTAAGTTGGCGTCTAGAAGACTTTATTTTTTAAACTAAACCATAAGTATAAGTAAGCACTTAACCCTTATAAAATTAATCATTGTTTGTTTGCACAATTTCTTTCCTAAATCTGACGCTTTATCTATTTCGTTACTTTCGCGGGACTCGGGAGGACAAGATAAAACACGCACGATGTGTCGAAAAATTCACTTATATGTTTTCGATTTGTTAAAAAAATATCTTACAGTTAAAAAAAGAAAGCCTATTTTATCATGTAAGTAACAAACAAGAAAAATTATTAAAGTTAAAGAAGAAAAAATGACTTCTTTTAAGTTACATAAGTAATTGAAAATACAGAATGTTAGATAATATAAGCCCCTTGCTGGCAAAAATCCTTTCTACTGGAATTAGTTTTAAATAAAGAAGATAAAAACGCATCTACAATTTAAACAAATCTGAAACAAACAAATCGATTCTATCTAATTCGGGATAATTCGATTTTAAAATTGTGTATTTTGGATGACGTACCGAATAAACAAAATAATGGACTGCGCCGGTTTGAGGGCGCTTAATTGAATCCCCTATGATCGTTCGGCCGATATACAGTATTTATTAAATTATAAACCTTTGGTAGCATTTCGCAAACAGTTTTTCATTAAAAATAACAAGATATAATAAACTCTGTAAAATTTACAAACTAAATCCTGTTAGAGGCGCCCGAAGTCTAGCGGAGGCTAGTAATGATTTTTTCTTTATTCCAAAGTTCTTGTCTAGGGATTGTAGGCTTAGCTTAATTTAGTATCTAGTATTTTGAAATAATTATAATTGTATACAATCTTCCCATCCCAAATCGCTCTTGGTGACGCATATGAATAGCTGTATTTATGCTATTATTTTTATAAATCTATCTAAATATACCTATATGTACATATAATAAAATTGGAGTGTCTGTTTGTAATGTCAAAGGAAAAATTCCAGATTTCGGGAACATGATGTATTTGCTTCGTTGAAAACGAAAAACGCATTTAAAAACAATTTGTCTGTCTGTCTGTACACAAGCCGCGTTTGTTCCGGGTAATCTTCGAAATGGCCGGGCCGATTTCGACCGGACTGACACTGGAGGGTTGCTCACATAGACGGGCATATTATAGGCTACTTTTTTAAATTCCACGCTGTCAAAATGGCCACCGGACCGCTATCTCTGGAACGGGTGGACCGATTTTGACGGTACTTTGACTGGAAGGTAGCTGGTAAGTAGATAGATGCACGCTGGAATGTTATAGACGTCCATTTTTTTTTAATTCCACGCTAACGAAGTTTGCGAGCGACAGCTTGTCTATACTAGTATTATAAAAGATTTTTGTATTTTTTTATTTTTGTGTATATTGAGACACCTCAAAAACTATTGGGCCTATTTCAAAAATTCTTTCACCACTAAAAAGCTACGTTATCGCTGACTAACATAGGGTATACTTTTTTATTTTTTTTTAAATTTTACGCGGACGAATTCGTGGGGAACAGCTAGTTGAATTAATTCTAAGAACCCTATCGCTTTGTTTTACGAAGGCTACATACTACATAGTATGTTAGTTGGCAGCCGCTACTGGGTCATATATTATCTGGTTAACAAGAGCCTGCGATATTGTGCCTTGTGCTGCAAGCGCAAACGTTATCTATGTTTTGTAAAGTTTGAATTTAGAATTTTCTAATAAAGGTATTCCACGTATATCGTATTCATATAGGGAAATCCGTAGAAAAGTTCGAATTAATAACTATATAAAACTAGCTATTCCCGTGCGGCTTCATCCTCATTAAATTACAAAAACTTTATTTTATTGTTTACTCGTACATTCGTCACATTCTCAATTGCTAATGTTAAAATTACCGTTACCATAGTAACTTCTTTAATGTTGGCAGCTTGTAGTATATGGTCCCTTTCCCAAATAAGGTATTTTTTTCAATTTATTTACCCCCTAAGTTTAATAGCGTGCAAGTACGTAGCCTAAAGCGTGTCGTAAGTATAGGGCATTTTATTAAAGCAAGAATTATTCAAAAATTTGCTGTGATTGCTGACATCCTATGCCACGGCGTGGTGTGTGTTTACGATTTATTATATTAGTATAGTGTATAGATTACATTTTTCTCTATTGACTATCTAATATTTATTTATAGAACGAAATATTCGTAAATTCATAGTTATCATAATATTTGAATGTAATAGATTTTAGTAATTTTAATTTTAGTAATGCAGGTTGGATGAAATGGCGACAGGTTACTGGTGTGACTTGTGATCCAAGAATGCCTCTTAGGCTTAAGGGACAGATCTACAAGTCCATCATAAGACCTGTCGTATTGTATGGATCTGAATGCTGGGCCACCAAAGTTGCGGATGAAAGGAGATTGCATGTGGCTGAGATGCGTATGTTAAGATGGATGTGTGGTGTGACAAGATTGGATAAAGTTAAGAATGTGTACATTAGAGGAAGTTTGAAAGTAGCGCCAGTGGTGGAGAAATTGAGAAGCAAAAGGTTAGCGTGGTATGGACATATTATGCGACGAAATGATGGGGACATAAACCAGAAAGTGTTGAGATTGAATGTGGATGGCTACAAAGGAAGAGGAAGACCGAAGAAAGTATGGATGGATTGTGTGAAGGAAGATATGCTTAAGAAAGGAGTGGATTCAGATATGACGGCTGATAGAGATGTATGGAAGAGCAGCACATACTGTGCCGACCCTCCATAAGGGATAAGGGCAAGTGGATGATGAATAGATTTTAGTAATTTTGTACATTGAGACTGTTGACTCCCCAATTTATATTCTACGCTGTTGACATTTTCTGACTCAAAGTAGAAGATATCATTTCAATGCTTTTCGTGATTAAAATTTGAATTTCAAATTCATTATAGAAACAAAAGGGATCCGAAATTACGCGCCTTACATTCAACGTCTTCGCTACGGCTCTTATAGGGAATTAATATTGAATTGTTATTATAAAGGAGGTAAAGTTCATTGCTACGCTTAAATATTACGATTAAATTAATTCTCATAAATTAGTTAAATCCGTTGTAAAAACTATTGACTATTATAAGCGCCTACTGAAAAATAATAGCATTTAATTTATCTATGCCCGAAATCGTATTACAGCAAATACAAGTAAATAATTGAATTGTAACTTTAAGTTATTTGCTTCACTTCGGTATTGCCTCTTCGATCTTATAAAAGCTATTTATGTTGTTAACATACTAGCTTTTACTTTCTAGACTCCAGAAACTAGAGTTACTTTGTAACAATCGATGCAAAATTTTAACATGCAAGTATGGTTAATAATAATAATAAGTACGTAGTAAAATTAACAAAAAAAGACATAAAAAGAAAGTCCTTTTCATATTGTGTAGCATTTAATTCCACAAGTTTTTTTAATAAAACGAATATCTAATTTAGGTATATGCTAACCAGTACTAAATCTAAAACTTTGATTACTCCACGTCAGTTACACGCTTAACTTCCGATGGATTCCCGCGAGACTTCGCTGTATCAGATTAGCTTCAAACTTGTTCTATCTTCCCGCAGACACTACTCAAAATGTAATTGCCAATTAAGTTATAATGCTAACACGCAGTACAATATCAGCTTAAGATAATATTATATTAGGACACAAGCTGTTGCACGTGACTTTGCACGCGTGAATTTAAAAATATCATAAAACCTATGTTACTGATAATGTAGCTTTTTAATGGTGAAGGAATTTTTGAAATCGGCCCAGTAGTTTTTGAGTTATTTCAATACATACAAAAAACAAAAATACAAATCTTTTTATAATATTAGTAGTATTATAGATAATGAAGACGTTGATGAACGAATGTGTAAGAAATTCTGTAAGGCATTCTATCTCGCAAGAGCAAAAATGGTTTACTAAAGCTATGAGGACCTAGACCTGGATATTGTAGGCACCTTAGTATTTTGAAATTTACAAACTTCTTGAGAGATATAAAATTGCATAAGTCTAAGGAACAAAATGTAATAAGTATAGTATAAACAAACATTATAATTCTTTCTAGTCACATACAAAGGAAGGCATAAGAAAGAATAATGAGTCAAGAGTAATGGAAAGTAGGTAAGTTGCCTTTAGCATAAACTTGTTTTTGAATAATCAAAAGATGTTTTTCTAGCTTTGAAGGTGTGCTCGTTCTTTAGAAAACGTAGGGACGGTGTAATATTTTCCACCCTAGTGTTGGTAGAGTCTTTGTTCATATATCTTTATGCAATGACTTACATTATTTTTATTTTTTAGTTAGGTGCAAAAAGGTTTA
Organism: Papilio polytes; assembly: GCF_000836215.1. NCBI lineage: Eukaryota > Metazoa > Arthropoda > Insecta > Lepidoptera > Papilionidae > Papilio > Papilio polytes. The sequence goes on from NW_013527804.1 coordinate 4,898,831, forward strand.
AAGGCAGGTAAGTTCTTGGATCTTTAGTAATTTTTAGATTATAAAACTTAATTGTTATTTTAATATCTATTTAGTGACATTGCATGGTACCTTTTAGGTACATATCTTGAAATTTCTTATTTTCATTATGCAAACTTTAACGTCAGTCTTGAAACTTACATTAAAATTCAATTTAGGTCTAATAAAGTGCTAATTAACGTCCTAATTTGATATTCCATAGGTTACTGTATTACGTTAATCCTGTTTCGGGTATTTTTTATTTACCAGTGGTAGTGCCCGATTTAACATCTTAGCACGAATAGGCCGGCTCGCCCGGTGTAATACCACGACCACACAGAAGACAGGCGTGAAATGGAAGCAATTCCGTGTTTCGTCTGATGAGTGAGGTGCCAGAGGCCTAATTCAAGTCCCTTTCTCTTTACCACCCTTTTGTTATAAGGAGAGGATCGGAAGGGAAAGTGGATTTGACGGTGGAGGGGATGCATAGGAAGGGGATATATCCTCTTTATGTGCGTCTCCTCCTCTGTCGGATAAAGGTAGGCAATGCATCTGTAATTGCGGATGTCTATAGGCAGCGGTCGCTTCGCCATTTTGGCGGATTCAGGTGGCAGCTTGCTCGTTTGCCACTTTATGATATAAAAAAATAATAATAAAGTACATTCATTAATAAATCACATTCGTTCCTCATTTGCACTACGTGATGTGTTGACAATTATTCACAGTGAATACATCTAAAATGTTAAAACATTTTCATTATGTAGTCATTTATTAACATGTATTGATTTGGTAATCACCTGGAGTGCATTGAAGTCGAATCGTATCGAAAAAAAATTATTAAATTCGAGTATACCGAAAAGATAAATTATGTTCTATAAATTATTGCACATATTTGAACATCATTTCAAAACCTAAAAGTCAACAGCCTAATGGTTAAGGTATCACGTTGTCGCGGGTTCGAATCCCGCCACTCGGTTGTGATAAATTTTTACTAATCATACTTCTTATCTTACTAATATTATAAATGCGAAAGTTTAGATGGATGTTTGTTAGAGGTTGCAGGCTAAACGGATCTGAGAATGGCACAAATGTAGAGCACAGTATGGAAGAACATGTAGGCTACTTGCTTTTGTTTTTTATTAGTTCCGCGCGGACGGAGTCGCGGGCGAAGGCTAGTATTATATAGAGTAGAGATTTATATTTTTGTATGTATTGAAATAACTTAAAAACTACTTGACTGATTTTACCATTAGCTACGCAACCACTGAGTAGCTGAGTTTATTAAGTTTTTTTTTAACTCCACGTAGACGAAGTCGCCAGCAACAGCTATCTTAGTAAACTATCTGGTAATATTTTAGAAAAATAACAAATATAGATTTTTCGGATTCATTTGTAAGAATTTTAAACTACAGACGTTAAATAAGCTTAGAAGACCCTTAATTACATAAACCAGCTTGTTAATTGTTTACATAACTTTAACAAATATCAAGTTTAGTAAAGGTAAAAGAAAACATACAAAGTATAAAGTAACAATTACCTTGTTGTAGAACTAAGTGAAACAAATACCTGCAGGTTGCGACACAAACTTGCTTTAGTTTAGCAACGAACTGACACAGCTTGTAGCGACGAATTTATTGAACTGTAACATTAACAAGAAAATATTCTTGCTGTTACAAGAATCTCGATCGAAATAAAAAAGCGTGAAAATATTCATTAAATTCTACTGCTTGCTATTCAAAACTATTGAGTAGAAACAAAGGGCCTTTCATAACATAGAATAAAGCTTCCTTAAAACCAATTTAAATCTGCTTCTAATGTAAAATTGACGAAATAAAGGGTAAATTTTAATTTGTAAATTATTTTATTTATAAAATACAAACCGTACAATAATTTTTTGGTACATCTTATACTAATTTTACTAGTACTTTACCATCCACTTTAATATTTACCATGTAATTCTATACTTAAATACTAATTTGTTTTTTTTTTATATATACAAGCTCTTTTTATTATGTTCATTGCAAAGATATTTAATTAAATTTTCTTGTCAATTAATATGGCAGTAACCTTTGGAGTAGAATAAGAAATAGTTTAGAGAAAGCTATTGAGTTACTTAAACCAGATCAGACTAGACAACTACTCAGATGTATCGCATTCGAAAAGGAATTCGTATTTCAAGGAACGTTTACTGGTAAAAACATTTGTGGATCTCCTAATTTTGGTTCAAAACGAATGTTTACTTTCGAATCACCATCGCCTACTTCAAGAAAACTGTTCCAATCTAACATCCAATAAAATCCATTTTTCCGTGGTGGCGGTAGTACGGAGTCACCAGGTTCTACCGGTGCTGCACCTCCGAAAGAATCTTCAAGATCAGAAATCGACGCCCCTTGATCATTGTCTGCTGCGGGTACGGCATCTTTAACCTCACTTGTTACAGTAGTTGGTACTTCTGTTGTAACTATATCAGTAGAATCTTCATTATTCGTACTATCATTAGTCTGCCTCTTGTTTTGTTCTATATTGAAAATTATTTTCTCATCATCTATTGGACTTGGACCCTTGTTTAGTGGTATAACTTTTACCGAATCGTAATCTACAGGCTCATAGTTTAGCGTTGGGGTAACTGCTTTTGGTTTTCGCTGTTTTGGCATATCATAAGGAAGTATCGTATCTTTTGTTTCAGATGATGATGTGTCTAATTCGAATGGGTATTGGGGTGGTAAAGGATCATATAAGAAATTGGTTTGAGACACAGCACTATTTTTAGTTGTAGACTTACTGGATGGTGATATCAAATCATAAGCTAATAATATGCTTTCGGGTAATTCTATGGATCCATCTACAACTTTAGCTGGGGGTGGTAAAGGCTTAAAACCATCTAGAGGTAATAAAAAGTTGTCCTGTCCCGGTTTACCTTCTAAACCATGCGCATTAAGAAATGCTTGTAATTCAGCTGGAAAGTCTTGTTTGAAGATGTCATTTACATTGTTTGGTTTGGAGTTTTCTTTTGTTTTTGGATTTGTTGCTGGTCTCTTTGTTACTTTAGGTTCTGGTACTATTTCAACACGTGGTGGTCTTGTATACAATTCTTGTAACGATGATCCATCTCGAGGAGTATATGGGAGGACTACTGCTAGTTTAGTGCTACTTTTAGTTGTACTTTCCACACTACTAGTTGTTGTTGATGGTGGAGCAGTTGTATTTGACACCTGCGTCTGTATTGTTGTACTTTCTTGGTTTTTAATTTCTTCGTTTCCTATGTTATTAAGCGATATCGTGTTTTTCGCATCTTCATCTCTTAAATCATTTAATAGTTGCAATATTTCATCTCGTGTTAATCTCGGTAGTAATGTGTTTGTTTTTAATATTTTTTCAACTTGTTTTACTGTTTTTTCAACGTCCACCGCCCCTTGCGATATACTACTGGTGACCAGCACCACGAAGAGGAAGATCAACTTCATTTTCTGAAATGAGTAAAAAAAATTGTTGAAAATTTGTTCTTGTAATTACTACTATTGGTGCCATACCTTTTGTAATAACTTTATAATAACTTTAAGCAATTTAAACTAACAGTTGTTAGATACTGCATCCTTGCGTAGTCTGTATGCTAAATTATTGCCTATATTGGAGACTGGAATTATTAACTATACGATATTGCGCATATATTACTTGAATGTTCATTTGTCCGAATATCTATGGCACTGCAATACTACGCAACAAAGACATTGCGTGTACACGACTATTTGTTACTGATAATTGATATTTGCAATGTTTAAGTGTCAAATGTATGTAATATTTCTTAAAACATCCATCGTGTAGTTACATCATTAAGTTGGCACGAATTGCTGCAAACGATAGATTATATCTTAACTTTTCAATAAAGCTATTGTTTTCCATTAACGTAGTGAACAATAAGTATGTCAAAAATGAATAAATTAAGGAAAACAATGAAGTAAATATGATTATGAAATTAACTTTTGACTCATCGACGGAAGTTTGAAATTTCTTATGGTTTTGTGGTCTTTTAATTATTTTTTTAAGCGAATGATAGCGATCATAATTGTTTTTGTATGATTGTTTAGACAGTTGGAAGTTATGGAACGAAACTTTGATATCTTCGTCTAAATTATGTTATACGGAACTATGAGGCGTGTCGAATTCCAGCGAGCTATTGACTTCGACCAAACTAAATTACCCAGCATGCACTGGATAACTTTACCCAACTAAGTTCCCATTTGATGTTTGCCAAATCAATTTACCTCGCAGTATATTTAATTGTATTCAAGTCGTAAGGTAAACTTATGCTAACAACTTAACCAAGCTTTGCTCTACTTAACCTATGCTATTTAAATAATTATTAAGATGGATAGAAGGGTATTGAATACCAGCGACGATTTGTACTATAACTGTAAAGTTTAAGAATAAAGAGCAAGGACTTTGCATAAATTCGGTTTTGTATAGCGAGTTCATTGGCTTTATATCATTTATCTTTGCTTCGATATCGATTCGGTTCCGAAGTTTATCAGAACTACTTTTCGTGTGTGAAATAGTATTCCATAAAATAAAACATTCATAAATGGCACACAGTACTTTAGCCATAAGAACAAAATACTTGGAGGAGTCAAATCGTTTAGTAACATCTAAACTTTGTAGAGGTGATATTAACATAAGAGACGCCATAGTTCAATTGTATAGTGTTGCCATTAAATGAAATATAATTGAATACAGTAAATGTAACTACTGAATTTAATTTGAATAGTTTGTAATACATTTGAAAATATTAACGCATTACAACACAATTACAATGCTATTAAATTTCCATTAAAGCGTAGGTTTTCAATTCAGCTATTCATAAACGCATTTTGAGCATCGATGACAAATTATTGTATTGAAATTTATTAGCAAAACTAGCTGTTCTCGTGCGGCTTCATCCGTATTTAATTATTATAACTTTATTCTATTCTTTACATTTGTCTAATGTCAAAATTCAAATGCATAAATGGCAACCTTGCTTCCTTGAGGTTGGCAGCGTGTCTTCAGTATAGGGGTTTTTTATTATAGAAATAATTGTTCAAAAATATGCTGCGATTACTGAAATCCTAGACCACAAAGTAGTGTGTGTTTACGCTTTATCATATAAGTATAGATATAGATAATAATAGGCAGTGCAATTGGTAGTGCAATGACGTGAACAAAATCGCTGGTAAATTAAATCTAAATTATACAATGCTCGCAAATTAATAAGCGTAATTGCTGCCAAACAGTGTTAATTCCTTTGTACGGTTTCGGTAAAAAGGTTAGCAAGTAAAAAAAAGTAGCTCTGAATTTTTCAAACATTAGATATGTATAGAAAAGTAGGAATATAAGTTGAAAAATAAGCACATATTGTTTTATATTAGCTAAGAAAAAGATACAAAGTTATACATAAGTTATGAAAACACGAGCAGGTGTTTTCCAACAAAATATGCCATCCATCAAATAATATAAACAATATTCATTGATGAATTCTTCGCTATAGCATAGCTAAAGTTTATTTAATACTAAATAACTTTCAAGAAACATTGATCCTTTAATGCCTACTAGCTGTTGCCCAGCGTTGCAGAGCGCCGGTGGCATAGTGGTTTAAACTCTTGACTTATAATCTACAGGTCTTGGGTTCGAATCCCGTCATGTACCAATGTGATTTTCGTTTTTCGAATTTTCTTACGGTGAAGGAAAACATCGTGATGCAACCTGCACATATCGGCGAAGAAATTCAAAGATATGTGTGAAGTCAACCAACCCGCACTGGGTCAGTGTGGTTGTCTATGGCCTAGTCACTCCCTACTTAGGGTAGGCTTCGAGCCCCTCGGTGGGGACGTATAGTGAGCCGGTGATGATGAGCTGTTGCCCACGACTTCGGCCACGCAATGTTAACATAAAAATCCTATAATATGCCCGTCTATTTCAGCTAGCCATCAGTGAAAGTCCGGTCAAAATCGGCATAGCCGTTTTGGAGATTTCCGGGAACAAACGCGGCTTGCGGACCGACAGACACACAGACAAATAATTTTGATGCGATTTTCGTTATCAGCAACGCAAATACATCATCTTCCCAGAATCTGGAATTTTTATTTTGATATTACAGACACTCCGATTTTGTTACATGTATGTATAGTTTATAGAAGCACTTAGTAGTACGTTTTTTCGTAATATTATAAGGTATAAACCAGCATGCGATCACATTTCGCTAAAATAGCAAAACGACTGCTGCATCAAACCAATATAATCACTTACTAAAATCGTTTAACCTTAAAACGACCTCTCTTATGATAACAGCAATATTGTATTTACAATTGAGTAAGTTTGGCATAAATTAAATTAACTAAACACAAACCATCAAAACTTGATTTAACGCCTAACTTTCATACAAGCGTTGCTTTTCGCTATACTATGTATGTTGTATGTAGGTTTGGGTAAATGTGTGTGTATTAAATGTCAAGATTCATTGCCACGCTGACGTCAAATTAAAGGGTCCCCAGTTCAAAGTTGTTAAGTAAACAATACAACACAGATGTGTACAATTTCAAACTACGATGTGAAGCGTATTTAATTACTTACTATTTGCTTAACTGTTATACGCGTTTATTATTTCACTAGCTGATCTCGTGCGGCTTCATCCGCATGAAATTTTATAAACTTTATTTTACTGTCAAATTATCAATTACAAATGTCAATATGACATAACATGATGACAACCTAGCTTCCTTGATGTTGGCAGCAACTTATGGTCTCTTTCCCACATTGGGGTTTTTATCCAAAATATTTACCCCCTAAGTTTAATGGCGTTAAAATATATAGCCTAAAGCGTGACGCAAGTGTAAGGCGTTTTATTAAAAAAAGAAATATTCAAAAACATGTTGTAATTGCTGACATCTTAGGCAACAAAGAAGTGTGTGTTTACGCTTTATTATAATAGTATAGATAGATTCGTGAGAGCTATGCAGTACTTTATCTATACTCTATACTAATATAATAAAGCGTAAACACGCACTGCTTTGTGGTGTAAGATATTAGAAATCACAGCATATTTTTGAATAATTCTTTTTTTAAAAAGCCCTACACTTACGATACGCTTTAAGCTATATATTTTCACGTTATTAAACTTAGGGGTAATGAAATTGGATAAAACCTTCATGTGGAAAATGAACCATAAACTACAAAAGATAAAGGAAGCAAGGTTGTCATTTATGCGTTAAACTTTTGATAGTTCACAAATGTAAACAATATAATAAAGTATTTATAATTTCATGCGGATGAAGCTGCATGGAAACATCTAGTGTTCGTAAAATTCATACATTAGTTTATTAGCGATTATTGTCTATTATAAGAATAACTTCGGAATTTCCAATCTAACAAACAAATATGAAACTAGACAATTGGTTTAGGCTGAATAAGGTTAGACTTGATCTAGATAAAATCTATACTATTATAATAAAGCGTAAACACACACTTCTTTGTTGCCTAAGATGTCAGCAATCACAGCATATTTCTGAATAATTCCTTTTTTAATAAAAAGCCCTTCACCTACATCACGCTTTAGGCTATATATTTTCACGCCATTAAACTTAGTTGGTAAATGTTTTGCATAAAAACCCTAATGTGGGAAAGAGACCATTATTTGCTGCCAACATCAAGGAAGCAAGATTGCCATAGTAAGGTAATTTGGTATTTTGACATTTGCAATTGAGAATTTGACAAATGTAAACAATAAAATAAAGTTTCTGTAATTTCATGCGAGTGAAGCCGCACGGGAACAGCTAGTATCTCATACATGGTCATATAAAATTCTACATAATTATAAAAACTACAACAAAAAAATGCTGCTATCCAAATATTTTAATTTTCATTGTACATTGATGTCTTTATCTACAATGTGGCGTAAACATAAATACAAAAGCGACAATGTAAACGATTATTGCAAACAATCCATTGTAAATATACGTTGAGTACGAGTAGACCGCCTTTCACTTTCAATGGCGAGTTCGTTCGCATGGCCTTACATCACTTCGGCTACTTATTTTTTACCACGGGTTTGCATTGCCGAAGAACATGTATAACAACATAATCTTACACTAAAAACCACATATACACAGAGGTAGCTTAAAGAATTAAATGATTAATATCATATTTTAAATCTATATTTATACTATTATTCTAAAAACGAAAGATTTGTATTTTTTGATTTTTTTTTTATGTATTGAAATAACTCACAAACTGCTCATTTATTAAAAAAATTTCATCATTTAAAAGCTACGTCATCGCTAAGTGATCGCCGAGAGAAATATTAAGTGGATGTTGATTTAACATTCATGCCCGTGTAAAAAACGAGCTATAGTGTGTCTAAATAATTCAGATTAGTTTGACAATTCATTTCAAATTTAGTAGGGATGGGTTGTGTAAAGTCAGTTATCAATCTTATCGATTTTCGATTTTTATTCTCACAGAAGTTGGAATCTATAGATTTATTGTTATAACTTACGAATTAAAAAAAAAACACTATTTTCTCAAATTAATAATGACCATAACAAATAATGAGAGTAAATAAATGTTTATTACTACTACAGCCGTACGTAATCGAATTGGATTTCGGATTCGGATTATTTCTGTCATCGCTAAATTCTCTACACTACAATCAATACTAGAATTGTCCTATAAATTAGTTAATAAGAAAATAATAATTTTAATCGAGTTCGATAATTATTTAAACCGATAACGATAGTTCCAAACTTTTCGCTATGCGCGTTTCTTTCGTCACTACGATACCTGTCTATTAAGTATGGCATTTGCCTTCATAGAAATTGAATTCGATACTTTATATACGTTATTTATCAAACTAATCTATTTTATTCAGACAAACTATAAAACACGAGGTCCAAGAAAAAAGTATAATTAAATTAACCTACGTTGAACAAATTGACAGATTCGGCCTTCTTTCTAATGACCTTGTAACACGTGTTACGTAGTAATAGAAGAATAACGTACAAAAACTTTATAACACCAAAAAAAGTTACTTGCTAATTTGTGAATGTACTCAAATAAGTAAATCGATTACATACATTGCTTTCATTATAACATCTTTACCGTATATTAAGTCACTCTTCTATTTCATAACTAAATTGCCCTACTTTAAGCAGGGTTATTTTCTTTGGGTTAGAAATGTGTGTTTATAAATTTGTCTTCTACAAGGGTTAAGTCTTTTGGCTTAACGTTTTTTTATTACCCGTATAATTTTTATTCCGTACGTTACTATCATCAATTATTTTCTTTTATAGTTGCAGTTAATGTAGAGCAGTGAAATATGTAGATCAAGTGCTTCTCGGTAATGCTAGCATCACACAATAGCACTGAATCTGAGCAGTAGACAATCCAGTACTGTTTTACAAATAATGCACTACAGCTTCATGTTCTGCCTCGTGTGATACCAGCATTACATCGCTATGCGCTTTCTAAGAGTGCAGTTTCACTAAATCAAGATATCAAATCGCAACTCGTGTCTGCACGCTTCGCTTGCTCTAACGTAATTTGTAGGCGATATTATAAATAGCTATGACATTAAATCTGCATTCCTGACACATATCATTAGCTTACTTTCTTATACTCGTTTACATAATAACTTGCTTATACTCGTATATTATTTAATAGCTGTCGCCGAAGACTACGTCCGACCGGAATTTAAAAATAATAGTAACCTATGTGTTCTTTCAGACTATACTTTACGACTACCAATTTCATGGAGATCCCTTCAGCCGTTTAGATAACTCCTAAAAACATTCTTGCAAACATACAAACATTTTGCATTAAGATCAGTAATTGGATTCTATATTTTGTTAATTTTAATCTGAAACCTACATTTTATACCGTGGATCTCTGTTTAGATGAGACCGTATTGTTTTTTATGTAATTTAAATTGTAAGTCAAGTCGCGAACTCGCAATTATCTTGCAAAGGGAACCTGTAACTCGGTAACAAAGTCGCCGTGGTGTACCGATTACGCAACCGGCCAGACGGTTTCATCTTTTATTGAATAACCAAATAAATTCTTCATTCCACTGTATAATTAAGCCAGCAACTTTACGGCACAAAAGGAAAGTTACACAAACTAAATATTGACCCAAAAAGTTTCTCCAAATCCGGGAATGAGACTCGTGTTTAAAGGATATCGAAGGAAATTGAATGAGGGTATACAAATTTTTGTTACTTTGTTAACTTTAGTTGAATTCGAACGAAGGGACCTTAGAAGTCATGATTGTTTTAACATTCTTTAACTTTTTCTGTATTGTGATAATTTTCTTTGATTGTAGATGATACTTTTGTATATTTCATTTTTAAACTTACTTTTATTCGCCTTTCAAATACATCTAAGCAAGATTTGATTTGTTGATTTTGAGAAAAATTACTACTTAATTTTTTTTTCTTTGCTTACCTACTTCACATTGATTGTTTAAGTTTGAACAATAATTAAGTGTAAAATCAAAATTGAGTGAATTAAAAAATACTAAAGCATGTTATAGTAGAGTGAAAACATCGATTCAGTTATACTGTAAAGTTTATTTTTACTGCGATAACCAATTAAAGTTGTTCGCAACATGACTGATTTGTTTACGCTTGTTAGAGATTTATAATAACACCGTGTTGAACAAATTATGAAATCAAGTGGGGTGTTTATAACAACGAACGATATAACGTAAACGAGAATACACAAGCCAGTAAATTAGAACAGTATATTGGATGCCAATTCACGAGACCGCGGCGGTGAGACACGTCAGTGTCAAATCTCACATCTTCCTCGTCCTCTCCCTTAAATTACATATTCATAGCTGTGACAAAAGTAACCATCGTGCTAGCTTCTTCCATGCCAGTTAGCATTACATGTCTATTACTATCATATGTATTCCCACCTTTATATTAATTTGAATTTGTTTTTTCGGTTCTGAAACTGCCGTGTGGTTTAAAAAAAACAAAAGTAAGTAGCCTATGTGTTCTTCCAGATCCTGTACATCTAATTCAAATTTCATCGCGATTCGTTCAGCATTTTAGATCACAAACTCTAACAAACATCCATCTAACCTGTCGCGTTTTTAATATTAGTAAGAAGTAAGATTGACTGAATTTTGATAATTTGCTTTTTTTGTACTATACCAACTTAGTCTAGACTTTTGCTAGGATATCGTTTATGACAAATTGAATGTCGGGATTCGAACTCCCGATATAATCAGAAATGCATACCTTTAATCATTAGGCTATTCGAAAACGAGGTTCCCTTAAACTGTATTTGATAGTCCGCGTCAAATAAAAAAGTAAAATAAAAAATATAGCCTATCTTACTTACTGATAATGTAGCTTTCTAATTGTGAAAGATATTTGAAAGCGGCTAATTAGTTTTTTAGTTATTTCAATACATACAAAACCACAAATCTTTCCTTTTTTTATAATAAAAGGGGCAAGCGGCGTGACCACCAAGGTGGTCGACGACGCCCATAGACATCCGTAACACCAGAGGAACTACAGATGCGTTGCCGGCCTTTAAGGTAATAGGCTTGCTTCTTGAAGGACCCTAAGTCGTATTGGTTTGGAAATACCGCCGAGGACAGACCGTTCCACAACGCTGTGCGGGGTAGACAGTTTCGCGAAAATCGCACGGTTGTGGAATGCCAGTTATCGAGATGGTGAGGATGCTACCTGGATTGGATTATCCTCTTTATTATGTTAGTATAGATAGATATAGATTATATGGTATTTTCATATGCGATCTTTTAACACTTGATATAGATGTTGACATTATAGAACCTGGATTTGTTATTTTAGGGCGGGAATCACTGTAATTACACCCTATGGATTTGAAATAAACATCGAAATATTCTATTTATAGAGTTAATCATCGGACTCACAAATGCAACCAATCGTTAAATACACGTGCATTCGTATGCTAACGAATTCATTGTCGCTTTAAAATACATTAATACTTTAACATCTGTTCACGGATTTATAGTCTGCATGCTAATGAAACATGGTACGCATTATTATTTGCGAATTAAAAGAAATTATTGTTTTATCAATAAAGTACATCTACCTAATATAACATATTTTTATATTCACGCGGAGGGATTCGTGGGAAAAATCTAGTTGATTATAAAAAAACTGTTCAAACTGCCCTTATTTATCAAACAAATAAACCAAACACTGTCAAAGCATAGTATATTATGCTTTTTGAATATAGTACGATCCTTAAGTTTTGGTGAAACATATTACGACAAAAAAGTAGAAAGCTAAAATGACAAAAGTTATCCGATCGCGGGATCTTAGTGTACAAATACTATAATCGGTAAAACAAATATTGTGACGAAAATTATCCACTCGTATAAAAGTGACTAACTAAATTATCGGAATCCATAAAATGGAATAAAAGTAATAAAATTTATTTAAACTGTGTACGGATTATGTAAATTGTAAACCGAATAATGAAATGTGATTAAAAGCAAACGAATTATTTAATACTAGCTTTCGCCCGCCACTCCGTCCGCGTGGTATTAAAAAAAAAACAAAAGTAAGTAGCATATGTGTTTTCCCAGTCTATAATCTACAACTATGCAAAAATTCATCCAGATCTGTTCAGACTTTTAGACTACAAACGTTAACAAACATCCAGACATCTAAACTTTAGCAATTTTAATATTAGTAAGAAGTAAGATTACAAATTTAAGAAATAAATCGTTTCCTTTCAGTTTTATTTTGTTACATTTTTGTGTAAGAGCTGTCGAATGAAATAAGTTGAGTTTTTTACTTCCCTTTGTTCCCTTTTCTTTGTTTCGAACTTTTTGCACTACTTAGTTGATTACATAATTGCGTCATTGGACGGTTAGAGAAAGAATTTCTTTCCACCTCTAAGAGGTATGTTAATTAAAATTCCTTTAATGTAGTTATACGTTGATAAATTACAAATCTTGCTTCTTACTTATATTATAAATGCGAAAGTTTAGGTGAATGGATGGATGGATGGATGGATAGATGGATGTTTGTTAGAGTTTGTAGTATAAATGGCTGAACGGACCACGATGACATTTGGTATATATGTAGAGGATGGTCTGGAAGAACACATAGGCTACTCACTTTTGTTTTTTTAATTCCACACGGACGGAGTCACGGGCGAAAGCTAGTACAGAACAAAATGCCACTTTATTTTTAATTTTCGGAAATAACGAGAGACATCAATCAGTAATTAAATAAAAAACCAATGAGGTTCTATACTTCTGCGACAAAAAACAACATACGATTTCTTATCATCTAAGGCCTTTCGTACATATTTTGACCATAATGTACAGCTCAATTTTGATTCAAACATTTCTATTCTTTATCTCAATTTTAAATATTACTTACTTAAAATAATAGTAACGAAACACAATTTAAAAATGATATAACCACACACAATCAAAACCTACCGTGTCACAGTTTAAAGGCACTTTCACAGCACTGGCATACGATGTTTCCAACTCACTACTGCGCAAACGCAATAACTGCACCTCCCCCTACTAACCTGTCACTGATTCGTATGTTTCTGGTGAAGGTAGAGTTCTTGGTAATAATTATGTAATATTACTACTCAAGGCTTATCGTAAAAATATGTTACTAACTTCATTAATGATGAATCATATTTGCAGCTCTAAAATACACCGGATTGTGTGTAGGGTCACAATTTTTCTATGTGTAGACTAAATAAAATTGTTGTTTTTGATCTATTCCACCTTGCAACTTGTCCTTCTTTTTGACCTCGATTACTTTATTATAAAAACAGTGCATTAATATCCATTTTGGTCAACTGAATTGTTTTTTTTTTTGTAATGAAATCGTGGATACAAATAGTTAAATAACGCGTAGGAATCTTTTATGGAAATTCTTGGAACGTAAGTCGCCAGAATTTTTGGAATATGATAAAGTAAAGACAAAAAAAAAACTTAAGTGCCTACTGACCTTTCCAAAATGTTGCAACAATTGAATGTTGACGAAACATTCTAGCAGTCTTTAATACTAGTGAACAAATTACTTTGTCATCCTTGATATTCATATTAAAAAGACTATATGTGATGTTTTTAACATTGTTTCTGCTGTGGAAACTCAATGTTATAAATCTGGATTACATAATATATTTTTACTAAGGGTTTATGGGGATATTCATTTGCTTCTTCAGAGTACAAGTTAATGGAATAACAGAACAGTGGTAAAGCCCGCTTTAACATATTCGCACGAATGGGCCGGCTCGCCCCGTGTTATACCACGATCACACAGAAGACTGGCGTGAAGTGGGAGCAAATCCACGTTTCGTCTGATGAGTGTGGTACCGGCGGCTCAAATATGTTTCCTTTTTTTTCCCAGCCTTTTCTCATAAGAATATAATGAAAAGAGTACGTGGATTTCACGGTGGAGGAGACGCATAGAAAGAGAAATATCCTCCTCTGTTTATGAAGGGTTGACAACGCATCCGCTATTCCGAATGTCTATGGGCTGTGGTCGCTTCACCATTTTGGCTGATTCAGGTGTCCGCTTGCTCGTTTGCCACCTTAAAAAATATGACTCCTGACTCCATGGAATGATAGCAGAGTATGTATAAAGTCCTACTTTTATGTTTATTATTAAAATTTCATTAATAATAAGACTTAAATATAGTAGGTGAAAGTAATCCTCGTGGTCATATTGACAACGCGATACGGAAGTGTCGTAACAGATTGCATAATCTTAATGACGATGTCACCTGTTTACAAATGTCATATAAGCAGAACCCAGATACCGGAACCCAAAAGACGGGACTAATTAATGCAACTACTTTTTCCTTGTATTCAGAAATCTTCGTTAATGACCACTTTTGCTAATTACGTTTTTTTATTATTAGAATTTTGAGTACAATGAGATTGCAATTGAAAGAGGTTAATTTCTGTTAACATACATTTTAAAGAAATTACTTAAGTGTAATAATAAAAACGAATTAAACACCATCCTTTTAAGTCGGATATAAATATTATCAAATAATAATTGATAGCTCCTTTTTGTCGCGTAAAATATCACAAAAAAAATAACCTTAAAATTTTCCTGAAGATTAGTTGATCTAGTAGTACTAGTACTTGAGTTATATTCTTGGAATGTTTTATTAGGGTTTGCATAGTTTGGTGTTTAACTTTGTATTTATTTATAGTCGTTGAGACTTGTTGGATTTCATTAACAGTGCGCAATTAATAATTTCGAAGGCAAACAACCGAAAGTATAAGTTGCTATTGAATTCATCTAGGCGCTGTTTTGTTTATAAGGAGTTTGTTATCAAAGTAAACTTAACTTTATTCATAACTGACTCATTGAAAATGAGAATATTTCGAAGCAAACATATTTGTCGACGTATTTTCAAGAGTTCATTTAATTAAGTTTACTTTTAATTTAGTAATACAAGTGTTTGTTACTCAAGACGCTTTATAATTTAGATAAGTTGATAGAATTAAGTTAAGATTGGTACTTGGTATTGAGATATCTTAACAATGTCTCTTGTATTTTTAGTAATTATTTAAATATATAAAATACCTCCTGCTATTTGGAATTGTTAAAAACAAAAAAAAAACGCACCAATTTTACTTTTAACTTCTGCTTTATCTACAAGAAGAACTCAAAGTAACCACATCTTGTTTTATTTAGACTTTGTGCAACGATTTATCTAAATAAAACGCTTAGAGTCTGTACAATAACAAATTCGTCATACGATACGATGACTATTTAAAAAAAGCTAAGTTTCTTATTTATTTATGTGGGGTTGTGGCTCAATCAAATAAAAATAAACTCGTTAACTATCGCTGTTTTTAATATTTACACCATTTTACAAAAAAACACATCTTATTACATCGTCGTTCCTCTTTTTTCTCTCGACTCTCAACTTAAAACTAATTTTAAACGAACGTCAAAGTATAAAATTCGAAATCAATTAAAAAGAAAACATATTAAAAAGAAACATATTTAACCTCTTTATAACCTCCTTATCCTACAGCTCGGCCATCCTGCTTTAGTCTGCCCTCAGACTAACCATAAATCAAACTTAAAATTACACAAAATAACAAAATAAAACCGTTTCTACTAAGGAATAATTAAATTAAGGCCATCTTTTCATATAATCTACAGCTAAATGTGTTTTTCTCCCTTTCCTATTTGATACAACAGCCTATGCCTTCCTTCTTCCCAGCTTTCCTGCAAGATAATAAACATGGTACACACATTAAAATTACTTCTCCGATTTTGCTGTCCAATTTCCTGATAATATATCCTTTCTTTACAATGTCCTTTATTTTCTTTTTTACGGAGTGTCTCACACCATGAGTCCTCATAATAATTTCCTGCTTCATGAGTTCGGGTACAACTTCTGCTTCATCTACACCTTTATAAATAACCTCATTCTCCTTAACATAATCATCATAATCATTTCGTTTCAAAATTTCTCCTATAACTTGCAACGCATCATCGTCTTCTTGTGCTTGTAATTCGCTGTCAACATAACATATGTTCTTACTTAACACATCAACATTTCGCATCGTATCACCTGTTGGATATTCGTCTTTCACCATTTTTTGACTTATTTCTAGTCCATAATCCACGGCTATCTGCAATACATCCTCAAGTCTTCTTATTCCGTCGTCCTCATTTTCTTTAGATAAATAATCATCAAACGGCTGTTTTACCACCTTCTCGTCTATTATATCCAATGTTGGTCGTCGTGTCACCGGTATGTCATCTTTTAATACTATTTTCAACTTAATTGGAGCATCTTTTACCTTTAGAGGCTTGTACCGACTTACAATGTCTTCCACCGCTGTATCCCTATCGTCGCTACTGAAAGATACACATATTTCACGTTGGTAAGAATCATCATAATATTGTGGCCTTATTTCAATTACACCTTTATCAACAATAGCAATGGTATTACTCAAAAACGGCTGTCCTAAAATAACATCATATGGCATTGCGCCTGTAGGAACTATATAAAAATAAACTCTGTAACAATGTTTGTCAATAATTAAATCTGTATCAAACTTCCCTACCGAATATATCTGACAAGAGCCTAATCCCGTTAACAACATTTTCTCATATTTGTATTCCGTATTTAGTTTAGAAAATAACTCAAATGAAATTAAATTTAAATCACTACCTGTGTCAACTAAACAATTCGTTGTAAAATCGCCTATTTTTACCTGTTTTACACTTTTATTCGCCATCGGACTATTATTGTTTACATTTAATACCTGTTGACATTCGTGACGTTGATTGCTGTCATTGTCACACTCTCCGTGAACGAACATTGACCGATCCGGATGACACTTCCTGTCATTTCTGCTACCGCTCGCGCCTGCGCCGTGAGCTTGTGTCTTCATCGCTGCCATCTGACAATCTTTACCAATGTGACCAAAACTATTACATTTGAAACATTTCACTCCTTGTTTGCATGAATTTGATAAATGCCCTGCCTCACCACACTTATAACATCGTAGCGTTTTTCTAAAATCAGATTCCACTGTTCTTGACCTCACTGAATTTTGACGCATTTCAAACTCCTGCTTCTGTTTCTGTTTAAAGGTTTCGTACAGGTTCAATTTCTCTTTTAAAACTGGATACGTCGTTATACCGTAGAGTAAAATTTTGTTTGCCTCGTAATCATCTATTCCATCTATTATATATTGTATAGACACATAATCTGGGAATTTGGCCCTCTTTCCCAACTCTTTCATTATCAACATATATTGATAATGCGTCTCGTTCGGCCGTTTTTTCCTTCCACTCATCATCTCATGCATTTCTTTACAATTTATAGATTCAGGGAATTCTTTAAGTAAAGCTGCTTTTAGATCCTCGTACGTGCCGAAAGGTTTCTCCGTCTTCGCCCATAGTTCTGCGGTGCCGGACAAACAGCGCCGGGCTATTACTAATTTTTGCTGCGGGTTCCACGCAAAGATTTGCGCATTATCTTCAATATCTTGCGCCCACCTGGATGCAGTATAGGTAACATCGTCTCCGGTAAATTTTGGTAACGAATCTATTGCCAAAAATGGATTCCCAAAGCCCTCAATCATCATCGTTTTAATCTTCTTAACAAAAATTCGTCGTTGTCGTCGTACTCCTTTTTGATGATCGGTAATATCCCGGACGAGATTTTGTGGGGTTGTGGCTCGATCAAATAAAAATAAACTCGTTAACTATCGCTGTTTTTAATATTTACACCATTTTACAAAAAACACATCTTATTACATCGTCGTTCCTCTTTTTTCTCTGACTCCCAACTTCAAACTCATTATAAACGAACGTCAAAATATAAAATTCGAAATCAATTAAAAAGAAAACATATTAAAAAGAAACATATTTAACCTCTTATAACCTCCTTATCCTACAGCTCGGCCATCCTGCTTTAGTCTGCCCTCAGACTAACAATAAATCAAACTTAAAATTACATAAAATAACAAAACTAAACTAAAACAAAATCGTTACTACTAAGGAATAATCAAATTAAGGCCATCTTTTCATATAATCTACAG
>NW_013527804.1:4917948-4972549 GCF_000836215.1 Papilio polytes
TTTTTTGAAGCCGTTTACCTTGACATGTAAAAAAGGTACATACAACAGGCTTATGGTGGCAGATTGCCAGAAAGAACATAACCTATGCAAAGTTCTAGGACTCTGTTGAGGTATCATCTGTTTGCGTTAACATTCTCGAAATTACAGAATTATTTAGCCTGAATCACAAATTCAAGATGTCAATTTCATGTTGTCTTAATAAGTTGAATAGGACAACGGTCACGAAGTTTACGGCAATAATAGAGGAACTGAATTCGGGTAACAATGCTCCGAATAAAGGAAATCATTTACTAACAATACTATTGTTATAGAAAAAGACGTCCCAATTTCCCCTTTATTAAGACCAGAGAGTGTGTTCGTTAAATGTCTTTATTTATAGGTGTTGTAATGAAAGAAATGTAAGGGTTTTTAATAACAATAAGTATAGAAGTATGAGTAATAAGTACGATGATCTACTAAATCCATCCTTTATAGAAAATATTTCTTTAGTAAATTCCACTCTTATTTGAAGAGGAGGTTAATAATAGTGATTTTTTCCAATATAGTAATAAATTTTACATTTATGAAGAGGAGACATAAAAATCTTGTATATACTATAATAATATTATAAAGATGTGATTGTTTTTATTGTGAAGCTCCGAAGTCAATCCTGCCGAGTCATATTTAAATATCAAAGCAAAAGTTTTACGCCCTTGTAATTTTATGTTAGATGCTGGATTTACTCTAAAATCAGAAAAACTATTTTGTTGTTAAATACCCAATTATCTTACTAATATTATAAATACGAAAGTTTAGATGGATGGATGGATGGATGGATAGATGGATGGATAGATGGATGTTTGTTAGCGTTTGTAGCCTAAACGGCTGAACGGATCTCTATGAAATTTGGCAGAGGTTTAGAGCATAGTCTGGAAGAACACATAGGCTACTTTTTATCCCGGGAATAGTTACGGTTCCCGTGGGATTCATTAATTTAGTTTTTAATGTTTACTCGATTATTCTGCAACGGTTCAACATATCATATTGAAATTTGGCACAGATATAAAACAAAGTCTGGAGTACACATGGGATAAGCTTCATCCCCGAGAAATGTCCGGTTCCCGAGGGATACGTAACTTTTTGTAATTTATATAGTTTGTATGTTTTCTAATACCACACGGACGAAGTCGCGGGCAACAACTCGTATAGGAAATAAAACTAAATGGGTAATCAACAATCAAGTTTCATTACTTAGTAAATCTTCATATTATGACCTTGTATGTCGGTTAATCACAGAGTTGTTAATATCGCTATTAACTCACTGTGTGTGTTTATGTCTGCCATAAACTGTACAATCACGTCTAGTGGTATTAGACGCAACATTAATGGTATTATGTGTAACATGGGGATGGGTGTTTGTACATAGGCATCATGTTCATTAAAGTCTTTTTAATTTTTTAAAATTTTTAATTAAGATGGTAAACGACCAAGCGACCTGATTACCCTAAATAACGCTGTTATATTTTTGCGCCTGTTTTTCAAATTGAATAGTTTTTTCCAGCTTAACATTTATATAGGTGGAGTGACCGAAATATGGGCTGCAATTAATTCAAAATTTCATCCTACGATTGAAAAGTTCTGTACCAATTAGATAATTTGAAACACAATAGGTTAATTGCAAAGGCAGCAAGACAACAGAAAAGATACATAATAGCAAATGAAAGAAAGCCTTGTAATTTGTCTTCAATTACCAGATATAAAGTACACAATGTAAAGACGTTGAACATGTAACGAGAAACATACCCGAACGTGTACAGATAGTTTCCATTGTTTTGTCACGCTCGGCGTAATTACATCGCCGTAGAATGAAATTTACGGCATCTCCACACGGCATTGCGTAAACAGAATCCTAATAGATAGGAATAGGATTTATTAGTTTGTCGCGTATTTGTAAACTAGACAGCGTCAACATCTTCATGCGTAGTTGTTAGACAAAAAAGTAATATTTATTTCTTTTTAATGCTCCTGTCATATGTTTTTATTATTTGGGTTAATTAATAATGGACTATCAGTACTACGCCATTTGGGTACCTAAGGACTGGTCTAAAACATCTGGTATCGCTTATAGTGTGAATAAGTAATGTATAGACAACAATAATGACAGTTTTACCTCCGGGTTTATTACACACTGGTATCGCAGGAAATGTAAGAATAGAAAAATCTCTGTCGGTTTAAATGTGTTAATGGAGACCACGGAAGGAGATTAGGAGATTGATCTGTCAGGTGAAAAGACTTAGTGCACGGCGGGAAGTCGGTGGATACGGAAGGTTTTAACGGTGGTAAAGCCCGCTTTAACATCTTCACACGAATGGGTAGGCTCACCCAGTGAAATACTAGGACCATACAGAAGACAGGCGTGGAGTGGGAGAAATTTCGCGTTTCGTCTGATGAGTGTGTTACCGGAGGCCCAGCTTTAGTCGTCTTTTCCTTCCCATCCGTTTTCTTATAAGAAAAGGACAGGAAAGGAACGTGGATTTGACGGTGCAGGAGACACATAGGAAGAGGAAATATCCTATTTATGTGCCTCTCCTACTCCGTCGATTAAGGGTAGTCAACGTATCCGCTATTGCGGATGTCTATGAGCAGCGGTTGCTTCGCCAGTTTGGCGGATTCAAGTTCCCGCTTGCTCGTTTGTTTATTTATGATGTAAAAAAAGGTGCACCGCATTCCGTTCAAAGCATTGGGCACTAATGATGATGATATACTACGATCATATTCGGAAATGTTATCGTTCGTACGATTATTTATTGATCAATGTTCAATATAGTAAATAAAAGAATATCAGAATCGAACACCTATAGGTAGATTATTGTTCAAAGACCTCGGGCAGTCTGCGAGCTTAATTATTACCTTCTGGTAGCCCAAATAACTTGTGCCGGTAAATCCTGAGGCACAATTACGTGATCAAAATTCGCAACAATATCCCAATTATGGAGAATGTCTGACTATTACCGTAGGTTTCTACGGTACCATGTTTTTAGAAACATTGTAATTAGTTGTTTTTTTGGTGAAAAATTAGGGTCAATAAATATATTTCAGATAGTTACTTTTAGGTTTTTTAAGCCAACAAACGAGCCAAACCGTGCTTATCTAGAAAGCTTGAAAAATTTGCAAGTGTCTCTAATGTTGACCTTTTTATGAACATGCCTCTATACACAGAAATCAAACACAAATATTTTTTTTTATTTATTTAGTTACACGAATTAAAATATTTTTATTCGGTGTTTGATTCGACGTTTCTGACTAGAATATTTTCAATCGAAAAAACAAAATTGTAGATTTTAATTAAAAAAATCCGGGAGTCGAACAAAATGTCGATGTTTCATCTGTGCCCGTTGCAATTCGGAACGGAGCTATTCCTCGAAGAAAAGGAATTGACTCTTCATTCATCTTCATTTGAAAACTTCCGTGCTTTTGTACTCGCGAACCACATCGGCGGTTTCTTTGTTAACAGTTTATTTTGTTACTTTACATTTTGTGGTACTCGTAAAGGGGTAATAAAATACAATCTGTAGTATAAAGTATTAGACATTGTTTAATTAAAGACGGGTTAATTCTGACAGCCGCTGATATGGACGCCAACGTAGTTATATGTTTCACCACTAACATGTATTACACTGCTTTCAGTTTAAGTACTTTTATTGGTTAATATCGCAACTCGCTAGCGAGCATAATTTTCGACGTGACTTGAGATTGACGGTATAAAAAACGTAAAACACTGTCTAAGTTTTTTTTAATCAAGGCCTCTGTGTTTGAGATACGACTAAATTCCTTGACTCAAATTAGTGTTATGCAAATTACAATAAAAAAATCGTAGTTTTTAGTGAACAGTGTTAAATATTAAACGGCAGAATTTCTAACAAACAGTCAATTTTGAAATAATCAAAACAACCTCCCCATCGTAAAGTACGGTGAATTTAGATGGCTCCATAAAATACTACGATACGAATATTTTACGATCCCATACAAATGATTTGTTCAATTCATGAATTCTAATAATATATCGTTATTTATGGACTTGTTTGTGATCGAATGTTAAAGCCTAGAGTGGTCAATTGAATTGAGGACAAAGTTCACGAATATAATGTTCGTAAGATGCGGGTTTCTTACCATGATTGAATTGTTTTAGCTCCCGATGTTTCGGCACAGTTGCATGCGCCATGTTCACGGGCTGACTGAAGTGAGGCGGTAGTGTGAAATATCGGGAGCTAAAACAAATCAATCGTGGTAAGAAACCCGTTTCCTACAAACATTGTAAAGTCCACGAAGTTTTGACTAATGATTTATTGTATTATGAAAGAAGTTGCGTTAAAAATAGTTAGCAATTAGCAAAGTAACATTTGCTGTTACAACTTTAAAGTATTAAATACACAATAAAAACCTATGTTACTTACTTCTCATCCTGTGTTCAGTAAAATGAGTATGTAGCATTTAAAAAAAATAAAGCTACTGAGGTCATTCGTTAGAAACGTTCGCCCGGCCGAAGGTTCATACTACCCATTAAAGAAGGAACGAGGTACACATGAACCCAAACATTTCCACGTGGCGAAACTTAATAAAAAACAAATTTGAGGCGAGGGTCAAACGTAAAACGTGGGTAATGTACAGCAGTAAAGCACAAGGCTAGTAAACTGAGTAAACGAAAATTGTTTCACTTTTGTTTTATCTTGGCCGCAACTTTGTGTAAATTAAAATTTACCCAAGAAACTCTTGAGATATGAAAAAATAATAAATTCCCTAGACTGCATTAACTTAATGGATGGTACAAGGTGGAGCGAGGCGTCTTAAGTCCTATCCTACTTAACTGCCTGTTGTTTTGCTAATAAATTGAACGAGTATAACACGACAAAAATAAAAAGTTCTCTTCGTTACACGTTGCTGATATTAGTATTTTTACTTCTTATTTTGTCACTCGAGTTTGTGAGATGGGGGTGTTTCCCATTGAGCCGATCGTCTCAATGGTAAACACTCGGAAATTCCGAAAATGCGAAGTTGTAAAATCTTACTGATAACAAGAGTAGTTTGAGGGATGGATGTTTGTTAGAGTTTGTAGCTTTAACGGCTGAACGAATCACGATGAAATGTGTCTTGGATGTAGAATTTAGTCTGGAAGAACTAATAAGGTATTTTCCTTTGTTTTCTTTTAATTACACCAATTTTTAATTCCAGAAGATTATTACAATTGGTAAAAAAAAATATTAGATTTTATAAAAAAGGTTCTGTTTGAAAAGTATTATGAAAGTTGATTTTCTCAACGTCGATAGATTATTGGAAGGGAAGTTAAAATGCTTTTGTAATTCATCTCTCAGTCGCGATGTTTAAACTCGACTCCGATGGAGTGGTAAAGTCAGCACTTAACAAAATCGATCTCAAGATACTACGAGGACTATTAAACTTTAAGAGACCATTGGTTTATTCTTTTCAATCTCAACAATATATTTTTTTTAGTTATTTCTGACATTCTTTAAATTTCCTATTTAAAAATCGATTAATTAGAAACAAGATGACTTTATTAGCCTACTTCAGAAAAGGAGGTTATTATTGTAATAAAATTATTTGATTGTCCTCAAAATCTCCTTATTTTTCCCAATTGATTAGAAATGTTATGGTTTTTTAATTCAGTAAAGTGGCAAATAACTTAAATCTTTGGAATTCGCTGAAATAGTGAAGTGAAAGCTGTCCATAGACATCCGAATGTGTTACACTGACAGAGAAGAAAAAAAAACACACATTAGAAAGGATGTTTTTTACTCCTGGGCATTCTCAGCAAAAAAAATCACATAAACTTTCCATCTTTATAAGAAATCGCAAATCTTATCCTTATCCTAAAGTCAGCAGTCATTTTAAAAATGTAAAGTAAAAAAAAACAAGTTTTCGATGGGCAAAGAAATTTCCTTTTTGCATATTAAAATCTTACTTCATTCCTTATCGATGTATAAGAAAATTGAGGTCCATTTATAATATAATTCATAAAGATAATATTCCATTCAGTTTAGTATCAAAGGGTAAGCTTTTAGCATAACTAACTAACTCTGAAGACAGAGACACACAAAGCAGCCTTGTAAAAAGACAAGTAGCGTTTGTCAGAGAAACGAGATGGCTCGTAGTTCTGAGTCGACTGTCGCCTTTATGAGCATTGCTTCCTTTAGCGATAATCTTTGAGATACGTAATTTGCAACTTCAGAATAAACATCTCGGTTAATATTTGCAAGGTTTTTATTTTCCTTCCTGGAAATGATTTGTCATTTCTGCCTGATGTTTTACGCTGTGACCTTTGACTTCCAACATGGGGTTGATTTCTAAAATTGTTTACTGTTCTTTATCTGTGCCAATTCATCGAGATCCATTAAGCCGTTTTGGAGATAAATAATCCATCCATCCAAAGTTTCCCTTTTCTTATATTATAAATATAATGGTGTTGTGATAATCTTACTAATATTATAAATGCGAAAGTTTAGATGGATGGATGGATGTTTGTTAGCGTTTGTAGCCTAAACGGCTGAACGGATCTCCATGAAATTTGGCACAGGTTTAGAGCATAATCTGGAAGAACACATAGGTTACTTTTTATCCCGGGATAAGTTACGGTTCCCGTGGGATTCATTAATTTAGTTTTTTAATGTTTACTCGATCATTCTGCAACGGTTCAACATATCTTATTGAAATTTGGCACAGATGTAAAACAAAGTCTGGAGTATACATGGGATAAACTTCATCCCCGAGGTGTCCGATTCCCGAGGGATACGTAGCTTTTTGTTATTTATATATAATAGTTCGTATGTTTTCTAATACCACGCGGACAAAGTCGCGGGCAACAGCTCGTTATTTATTTTTCTTACTAATTCTAATTCATTTTTTATCTAAATAATTTTGCTTTGTTGTTAATAATTACTATTTTGCTCTGTTAAAAGAAATATCAATAAATATGACCTATTTATAAATAGTCAACGTTTTCAATAACGTTAATTTAACTTACATCAAAGATTAAATCTTTACAAATATCGTATTTAGTTTGTTTTCCTTCATGTTTATTAATTTCAAACTTTTCAGGTGCTCTTCTGATATTATATAAGGCTACTTTAACGGGAACCTCGGATACGAACAATAAGAAGAGCGTCTAAGAGCGCTCGTGGGAAGATCGAAGACTCTAACTTGAATTTCCCTTCCATAATGAGAGTATAAATTTATCTTTTGAAGTCGATATAAGTAGCAATTTTGACCTCACTTATAAATGTATTTTATAAGGTTTAATCTTTGATATAACTTTATTAAAGACCTTGACTATTTATTAAAAAGGACTTATTGTTATTTCTTTTAACAGAGCAAAACAGTAATTATTAACAACAAAGCAAAATGATTTAGATAAAAAAATAGAATTAGTAAGAAATAGAAATTATAATCACAACACAATAAGGTGGCAAATAGCACGCGATCACCTATTTCGCCAAAAAAACTAAGCGACTGCTGCCCATAAAATCCTCCTGTCATTTGGAGTTAGAACAACATTTATGAAAGTTACTCATACGTCAAGAGTTGATTGTAAGATGCCTGTTCTGCGTATTTAATATCGTATCTTTTAATTTAACACTAGCATTGTTTAGACACCAATAAGCGACCTTTAAAAAAGTAGAATATGGAAAAATGATGTTCTTGTCTACTTTATTATTTTAAATATACACATGTAATTTGCGAATGTGTAGTAAAATTTGTTATTGTAAACAATTTAGTATGTTCAAAAATATATAAAAAGCTATTTATTCGGTAAAACCTAGTGTATACGTGAATCTGTAAAATGTTCTATAAATTCACGTTCAAATAAAAATAAACTAGATGTTGAAAATTTCAACTCCAATGGCTAATTATTTTACGGTAACTCTGTTAAATGTTAAAGTCTATTATAGAGAAGTACTCGTAGTTACTTGCGCAGTTTACTAGAAAGGTTTAGAACGATCAAAATACAGTACGTAAACAACAAATTCCCGGTATTTATGTAAACTTTAATAAAGGTTTGTCTTAACAGAAACAACGTGGTAATTTAATTAACCCCAAAGGCGTTGCTTAAGGCTTACTGCGTACGGTGGCTTAGTCGTTATTGCCGGTAAAGTCTTAAACTATACTTTGGAATATGCTAACACATTATGATACTAGATATTACTACGAACTAAGAAAACATTAACATTACAAACGAAAACCGGAATCGGCTAAAAAAGCGAAAACGTCGTTGTTTCTATGGTCATGGTATTACTACGGGTTTGACGGCCCTGTAGTACGCAGATGTCAAAGTAGGCTACCGCTGTTCAAGATGTATTTAGAAGCAGTGGAAATCGATAGGAAATAAAAAGAAATAAAAAGGTTTGCTTATAGCCAACATGATATTCCTAAGTGTAGTAAATATAAAAAAAACTAGCTGTTCCCCTGCGGCTTCATCCGCATGAAATTATGAAAATTTTACTTTATTGTTTACATTTGTCAAATTATCAATAGCAAATGTCAAAATGACATGACATGACAAACCTTAGCAATCTTTCTTTCTTGATGTTGGCAGCAACTTATGGTCTCTTTCCCCCATGAGGGTTTATATCCAAAATGTCCTAAATTTAACGGCGTGAAAATATATAGCCTAAAGCATGACGTAAGTGTAGGGATTTTTATTAAAAAAAGAATTATTCAAAAATATGCTGTAATTGCTGACATCTTAGGCAACAAAGAAGTGTGTGTTTACGCTTTATTATAATAGTATAGATGGGTGTTTTTTTAATGTAGATTTGCACTATTTTTTTAAACTGCTGGATATATTAATAAATGAAAAGTCTAGAATTCTATAGAAGAAATCAGCAAGATCGCTACAAAGTGTACAACAGCGAGTTATTGGGTCGCCCTCGCTTCAAAATTAAATTGTAACATTTCCGCTAAGTTGTGGAACTCTAAATTAAATGAGAAGAGCGTAAGCTTGGATTTTATAAATGAAGTTGCACATTTATTACAACCATATTCTTTATTATTTTACTTATGACATTTTTATATAAAACTAACTTTCGCCCGCGATTCCGTTTGCGTGGAATTAAAAAAAAAGCGAGTAGCTTATGTGTTTTTCCAGACTATCCTCTACATCTGTACCAAATTTCATCAAGATCCGTTAAGCAGTTTAGGCTACAAACTCTAACAAACATCCATCCATCTAAACTTTCGCATTTATAACATTAGTAAGATTAGTAAGATTTAATGAAAAAATCTTGTTTAGATAGATGGACAGATCTCAATGAAATTTGGCAAAGATGTAGAGGATATTCTGGAAGATCTACATATACCACTTGCTTTTGTTTGTTGTAATTCCACGCGGGCGGATTCACGGCAAAAAGCCAGCATTTAATGTTTATACAGTCTCCTACCTTTGAATAAAGAAAGTATAATTTGATTGTGTGAAAGAGGATATGCTCAAGAAGGTAGTGAATTCAGATTTGATGGTTGGTATAGACGTATGGAGTAGTACATACTGTGTCGACCCTCCTTAGGGTAAAGGAAGTCGATGATTTGTATAATTTTTAAATAGTGGAAATTATTATTTTAGCACCCATTGTAATTATGCAATAACTACCTTAAGTTTAAAATATTATGTTCATGACTAGCTAAACCTTTTTCCTATTAAAACATGATAACTAAAGTATACCAACAGTACGTTAAAATATCTGTGTTATTTTTTTAAATAGAGATGTCATTCAAATACAGTTTATCCGTAAAGTCTTTATTTTTGCTGTGAGCATACTTTTTTCAGTTCGCCAATTCAGGTTTTTGCTGTGAACTAGAAAAATACACAAGTTTTTGACGGACTTTTTTTCTTTATTTGTTCGTTATACAAGTTTTGATAGTCAAATGGATTGGTGAAAAATAGTGATTTAATTGACGCCACAGCGATTTTGATAAAAATACTCAGTCATTTCAGAATCTCACTCAAGATCTACAACGAAAATTTCTGATAAATCATTGGTAAAGTCACCAACAATGTTTGTCTTATATTTGTGGAGTATCGAGCGTAATACACCAACAACTATGATACAAATTTTCTCGATGATGTTACAAATACTTTTCCTTAAGTTTTACGTGCTGGGTCCCCTGATCTGTACGATTTACTGTTGATCTGCATCCCTCTTTTTTCCTTAGAAATTGAGATAACAATGTTTTGTCAAAAATCACTTTAAATTAGCAAAAATATAGGAAATATGGATAGGTGTTTTATAAATAGTTTGTGCTTAAAATATTTCAAGTAGACAAATAAATTCACAATGAAAATTCAACTACAATGTAGCATTGTTTCAAAAGTGCAATAAAGCTTAAAAGTTTGAGCGTTACAAAGCTCGAAAGTACAAACGACCACAATGGAATTCAAAAGCCATCTAACAATACACAAGGAATCAAGCTCGACTTGTACACCACCTACTCTACTACTTGGGAGTTTAAAGTTAATTTAAACAAGTAAACTTTTGACGTGTTAGGGACGGTATATTCATGCCAATAGATCGCACACGTCCATCATCTCATCATCTACCTTTTTATCCTAATCTTGCAAGTTCGGCGCGACAGGTTTTTGTCCTCAACATAACTCATACGTCATCTTAGTCATCATTTCCTTGATCATGTCAACTTTCACGCAATCTACTATCTCTTTGTAAGTCTACCTCTACCAGTGTACGTGCATGAAAGCTGCATTTACTTTGAATAGTGAAGTGTTAGTTATAGGCGTGTATAACTGCTATATGCCAGTTAACCTGCCAGTAACACGATATTTGATTTTGTGACAACTACGAGCTTGAATAGTGAAGGATTGGTCGATGTTGGTTTGATACATGATATTGACAAGTCTCGTCCTGTACGTTCCCGTGAACATTTTACTGGTTACACCAGAGCCCGTTACTGGCATGTGTCAGGTTTCACGCCTATTTTATTGATGTGTGTGTACCCGCCCTTACTGTTGGTGTCGACTTTAATCACAATTGAATTAATACATAGTGTTATTCTTCATAATCTCTTTATACGAACAGAAACAGTAATTAGTGTTCAGGCAGTATAACCCCACTATTATACTGAAACGCTTATAGTTTGTAAGGAAATTCAATACCTAAGCAAACATCCTTTTTGACTTTTAACATCAAGGGTCAACGAACTTTATACGTGTATCCATCTAGAGAAAAGGTAAGTCAGAAATAAAAATAACCACAAAAACTTTTAAGTATATCATTCGTCTGACACTAACACTCCATATTCAAAGCTCTATAAATCTTCGAACCGTAATAACTTATCCAGTTAACTGTACATAATGTAACAAATATGCCACAACACATATACAATATGTAAATGCTGAAAATTTATAGTAATTTGATTCCGACCCTGGTTAATAGTGTGAGGCAATTAACATGCATATGGAGGATAAAGATCATGTTAACGATTTGTCTATTAAACAGTAATTTATTGCTTGTAGGGTTGATATTAGTGGAAAATAGGATTAAAGCATAGTCCTTCTAGATTATGCAATACAAACTAAGAGTAAAAGTTTGAATATGGATAGTATTAGACAACTTATTTAATTGATACTGTCGCTTTTAACTCAGAGCAATACTTCTCGTCAAGACTTAGGATGCGCGCCAAATCTATCCATACTTCTAGTGACATTGACAGCTGTCAGCTAGGGACGTGACGTTTATGCCGATAATCTAGAGTTGCGCCAATTCTATAGCACGGTACTAATTTTATTCCTAACAATAGCTACAAAGGTAGAGGAAAACCGAATAGGATGGATTATGTGAAACTAACTATCGTCCGCGAATCCGAACGCGAAGGATTAAAAAAAAAGTTAGTAGCATATGTGTTTTTCCAAACTATCTTCTACATCTATTCAAATTTCAGCAGTTAAGGCGACAAACTCTAACATCTAATTTTATACTTTCGCATTTATAATATTAGAAAAAGTAAGAAGTGAGATATGCATGAGAAGGGAGTAAATTCAGATATGACGGCTGATGTATGGAAGACTAGTGAAAAGATTCTTCGTAGTGAAAAGTTTTATAAAATTAAGAAAGAAAAAAAAGTGCTATTTAAATACTCAATTTGCCTCACTTTTATCTGTTTTCTAGTTCATTATTACCTTTAATTAAAGTAATAAGGGCTTAAAATTAACTTTGCTCCGTCACGTCCGCTATTTACTGCATTGTATTTTCCTTATACATTTCCAGCATAATACAGATCAGATTAAATTGCTTTGTGAATTTTTAATATCGTCCCTAAATCTGGATGTCGGGAATTATTACGAAGAGAAAAACAATTAACTCACGATTAGGTTTTGTTCAATTTACATAAACATATTACGTACTTGCTGTTTGTCGCGTCTTCGTTTGCGTGGAAATATGATAAACAAAATTATGATAAACACCTATGTTACTCAGTGATAACTTAGCTATTTATTGGTGAAAGAATTGTTAAAATCGGCCCTGTAGTTTTTGAGTTATTACAGAACATACAAAAATACAAATATTCCCTCTTTATGATACTGGCAACGATTACATCAATGGTCAGGACATTCCAAAAAATGTACGACATATAACTTTTTAGTTTTTCAATAATGGGTAATTATCGTACATGTGTTTTTTGGATGGATCTTACATATATCATAAAAGAGAAATAATATATGACAAAAAGACTACTTACTTTTTTTAAATTCCGTACGAATGGAGTCGCGGGTGAAAGCTATAATAAAATAGATAAGGGAATACAAATTCTTATACATGTCTGATAAAATTATGTGTGTTAATTAATGGAAAGATATGATATCTAATTACAGCTAAAAGCCCCTTTGCCTCCGCTCTCGGATACTTTCTTTTTCCTTCCAATTTCTACTTCTAAAGTAATACAGTTGACTATGATATAGAAAAATAAACATATTTAGTAAGTTGCTTTTAGCAATAAATTGATATAAAGATTTTTTTAATATTAGTAGATTTTTGTTAATCTATAGTAATATAATAAAGCGTAAACACACACTTCTTTGTTGCCTAAGATGTCAGCAATTGCGGCATATTTTTGAATAATTCTTTTTTTAATAAAAAGCCCTACACTTACATTACGCTTTAGGCTACATATTTTCACGCCATTAGACTTATGGGTTAATATTTTGGAGAAAAACTCTAATGTGGTAAAGAGACCATAAGTTGCTGCTAATATCAAGGAATCAAGGTTGTCATGGTTTGACATCACGTCATGTCATTTTGACATTTGCGATTGATATTTTGACAAATGTAAACAATAAAATGAAATTTTTATAATTTTATGCGTATGAAGTGGCATGGGAACAGCTAGTTTACTAATATTTCCTTTAACCATTCCAACAAAGCTCTAGGTTTGTGCTAGGATATGGTTCGCGACAATAGTTAAACGGGATTCGAACCCTAAACCGTAAGATCGGTAGTCCGTACAAAAAACCATTAGGCTATTGGCGCTAGCGGTGGTTTATAAGGTGAATTTAAATTTGTTTCTTTCTGATTTCAGAGGTTTACAAATACGCATTGAAGAATTTTCTTCAACAAAAATATATTTATATTACAGTTGTAAAATGTACGTAAGTATGTGGTTTTGTATACATATGTGAGGGAGTAACTTTAAGGTACAAAGTTTAACACAAGGGTTTAGTAGAAACTTGTTAAGATGTGTCGATAAGTTAAATTAAGCTGAAAGGTTTCACCCATATTTGATTTATTACAATAAGTTAACAAACTTCATTTTAATATTAACCAAACGTTATATTGGTTTTTTATAATGCGTATTTAACTGCTACTCAAATTGATAAATCTAAGTAGAATTAGAGCTGATACCTTTGACTAAAATATCGCACATCTTTCGTGCGATTGTCGATTGTTTCGCAGCCCATTCAACTGTTTCGTTGCACAACTAACCGTCGAGTAGTGTGCGTACCTCCATGTAAATCTTACTAATCTTACTAATATTATAAATGCGAAAGTTTAGATGGATGGATGGATGGATGTTTGTTAGCGTTTGTAGCCTAAAAGGCTGAACGGATCTCCATGAAATTTTACACAGGTTTAGAGCATAGTCTGGAAGAGCACATAGGCTACTTTTTATCCCGGGAATAGTTACGGTTCCCGTGGGATTCATTAATTTAGTTTTTTAATGTTCACTCGATCATTCTGTAACGGTTCAACATATCTTATTGAAATTTGGCACAGATATAAAACAAAGTCTGGAGTACACATGGGATAAGCAAGCTTAATCCCAGAGAAATGTCCGGTTCCCGAGGGATACGTAGCTTTTTGTAGTTCATATAGTTCGTATGTTTTCTAATACCACGCGAACGAAGTCGCGGGCAACAGCTCGTCCCAAATATTAAGTACAATAAGGACTTCGTTATTATCCTTTTTATTTGATCACTTGTTATTAAAATTTCGATCTTCCTGTAAAATTAATTAATTATGACAATAACTTTTATAAAAAAATTACTCTTACCCGTCTAAAACATCATAGAGAATGTAAGATTTTTATCGTAAATTACCAATAACTTAAATTAGCAATCTGTCTGGTGTCAGGTGAACATTTTTCTAACAATTGATTGATAAGGGTTCCCAAAGGGTTAACTTTGACACGAATATTGTGTACTTTTTTACCGACATTATTTAAGTAGAAAATAAATTAATTTGTATAAACTTGATCGACGTTTAATAAAAGGAGTATTTTTTATATATTACACCTATTACCTATATAAAAGTATACATTAATATTTTTACTACATTCGTCACTTGCCAAACATAACATAAATGATTCCTATAATCACCTCCCTCAGTCTGTGTGGAATTAAAATAACAAAAGTAAGTAGCCTATATGTTCTTTCAGACCATCCTCTACATCTGTACCAAAAATCATCGAGATACGTTAAGCAGTTTAGGCTACAAGCAAACACACATCCGTCCACCCAAACTTTCACATCTTACTAATATTATAAATACGAAAGTTTAGGTGGATGGTTGGATGTTTGTAGCCTAAACGGCTGAATGGATCTCGATGAAATTGGCATAGATGCAGGGGACAGTCAACACACACATAGGCTATTTATTTTTATTTATTTTTATTCCATGTGTACAAAGTCGTGGGAGAAAGCTTGTTTATAATATTAGCAACAAGTAAGATATATTTCCTAATTGATAAGATCGATTGTATCTGTTTAGGGCCGTTCTAATCGTCAACATAACTCTTTATTACGCTCTATTGAGATAAAGTAGCGCAACATAATATTTATGTCCCGAAATAGAGAATGATTATGTAGTACGGAGTAATTACGAAAATAAATCGTATTCTCATAACATACGGCTTATTATAGCTTGAGAAATACGTTAAAGATATTAAAACATTATTTGTTAGACAAATAAAAACATTTGTAAACATATATGAAAGTTATAGGAATCTGAAAATAGACAATGTTGTATTTAATAATATTTATTGGATACAAAATGAAGAAGTAAATATGAGTACACAATGAAAATGATAAAAGAATAAACTTCAAAACTAGTACTTTTTATATTTAAAAAGATTAAAAAAGTTATAGTTCCCTTCAATATACTCTCTGTGCGTCCCTTTCTCTGTCTATTGTTAGCATTAGCGGATGTCTAGGCTAAGTATACTTCCTTATTTGCTTTTTGCGCTTTTTTCGCTTCAATTGATCATTTTCTACCCTATTTTGGAGAAAAATTGTGTAATTCAACTACTATGTTTAAGATTTACCAAAACGTATAGAAGTACATATAACGTATGACTTTACGAAGTTAAATTTGCAGGATAAATTGATAAAGTTGCTTCATGTTATTTACGATACTTTCCGTAGTAAAATTAATTCTATTTTCTTAATAAATTTCGATGCAGAATATCGGAGTACAAGATTAATATGCTTGAACGGAGAGCTTTGTTTCCGAACAATGCGGGAAATGAAATTGAAATCGGTTTTAATAGGGCAGATTTTAGTATTTCCGGCGCCCTAGACAATATTTCAACGGCGTTTTTAAACTGCAAACCCAGGCGTAAAAAGGCATAGAGAGACACGTGTGGCGTCTCTTTCTCTTTGGCGCCCTGGGCGGTCACCCTACCTTGCCCTAACCTAACGCCGGTATTGGGTTTACAATTGTCATTTCGTCAACAAAGATTAATTTTAATGCACACGCATATAAATGACGCATATAAATGATTTTTAAACTACGGGATTCTACTTTCAAAACACATTTTTATAATATAAAGTGACAATAAAGTGACAGTAAACAGCCACCGTATTTCGCCAAAATAGCGAGAGGTCTGTTACCCATAGACTTCCACAGTTGCAGATGTCTTGCTGCCTGTAGTTAACAAAGGAGGGGACGCAAGATAAAGGAAATTTCCCCTATCTATGCAATCCCTCGCCAAATCCTCGCCTACTATATATTTTTTTATTACATAAGGAGGCAAACGAGCAAGCGGCCACCTAAATCCGACAAAATGGCGAAGCGACCGCTGCCCATAGATATCCGCAATTGCAGATGCGTTGCCTACCCTTATCCGACGGAGGAGGAGACGCACGTAAGGGGGATATATTCCCTTACCATGCTTTTGCTCCACCGTCGAATCCACTTCCACTTCCCATCCTCTACTTATAAGAAAAGGGTAGTAAAGAGAAAGGGACATAAATTAGCCCCTGTCACCACACTCATCAGACGAAACACGGAATTGCTTCCATTTCACGCCTGTCTTCTGTGTGGTCGTGGTATTACACCGGGCGTGCCGGCCCATTCGTGCTAAGATGTTACAGCGATCATACAACTGTTTATACTATGAAAGGTGTAGAAAGTAGAAAGTCCTCGGTCTTTTATTATTATTATTTTATTTATATAACACATGGAAAACTTACAACTTAATTAATCTAAGTAACTAGATGACTGAGAGCCAACAAAAAGTCTTCGCTTGTAGCAGAAATCAATGACAGGTACTGCAGCTAGCTACTAAATAGTTATTAAAAATGTAAAATAGGTCACAAAAGATATAAAGTATTAAAAATATTAGTAACAGTTCATGTTTTAAACAAAAAAGTCAAGAGCTAAGTGTCTTCTTGCCGTGGACACGCTTGTTGTGAATGGATCGAGATCGTGCTGCTTACAGATGTTGTTAAAGTTTATTAGTTAATTAAATTTAGAAGTGCTATTTCAAAACTGTTAAACCGTTGTGTTACACCTTCATTACATTAAGTAACGGGCTTTTGGTGAATTGAGTTAAATTGGTGAATACATAACGTTAGTTAGAAAGTTAACCCGCTACGGTTGGCATTGCTGTTCTTTTCGGGGATCGCTTGCCGCGGGCTGGCCAATACAAACTGAATTGCGGTTTGGCGAACTGCCAATGAAATTCTACACCAGGTCCTATAAATGAAAAAAAAGCAGTTAATTTTTAAAACGTTTTAGTTTTTTACCTGCAAATTGAATATCGATTTTATCTTACAGATAATTTATGCATTCACAAAAAATAAGTCTCTTGTAGATTTTGTTTATAGAAGTAACTATTGAAAATATCTACTTTCAAGGAAGTTTACACAAAAATTCAGAAATTGGCTACAATTAAAGACAAAGAGTAGTACAATCAAAGAGTTCTGAAAGAGGTTTTGATTTCATTTATCTTTTGTCTTCTTTTTATCAGAAGGTGGCAAACGAGCGAACGGCCTGAATCTGCCGAATCCGAAAACTATAACGTAACCATCAATTAGTCCATCAACCATTAAAAATTTCCCTATTGATAACATTGAGCAAAGTTATTCAGAAACAATAACATATTAAATTAAATAACAGACGATGGTTCATGAGAGAAACTCACGTAACCCAACCGAAGGCAGAAAACTTTTCACATTACAACTTTATTCGAGCAATGTTGCAAGCTTTAATTTCTGTGTGATTTTCTCAATACAACTCCGGTTATTTGTTTGATAGTACCTATCTCTACTTAATGGATTTTTTTTTATAAAAATGAACATTTTTATTGATGTTATATCAACTAGAAGCGTCAATAGCCTAATGTTGAAAGAGAATTTCCACGTGGTTGAGAGTTTAAATTTCCTTCTTTTCAGTTACTACTGTTAGCTTTTTGACTACTTTGACGTATTCTGTATTCTTGAAGGTTGTTAGTCTGCGCTATAAATCAGTACCATTTGTCATAATTTGAAATAGCGATACAAGCTTTGTAATTGTGATCCAAAACATTATTTAAAATATTTATGACATGGTTTTAAAATGTCGTAATTGTGTCGTCGTCGTGTTTGTTATGTTAATAATCGGATAGTAGTCGGATGTCAGAATAAGGGTGTTGCATTAGCTCGACGACACGACGGCCATATTGGTAAGGTATTCTGTGCAAATTGGAAGAAAACATAAGAGGTAATAAAGACTATATTTTATTAAGGCATAACATGGCTGTGACGCCCATACTACGTAGCGATATTAAAATATGTTGGCTATAGAAAGTGCGTGAAACGTGCCTTTTAATAACATAACAATACGAAAATTACAACACATATTTGATTGTAATGAATGCAGCATGTATGCAAGATTAGTATTTTTGTATTTATTGAATTAACTCCAAAACTACCGGCCCGATTTTAAAAATTCTTTCACCGTTTGAAAGATTATTTACCTGTGAGTAACATGGTTTTCATCATTTTTTAATTTCACGTGAAGGAAGTCGCGGATAAAGGATATAGTACTTGCAGAGTATTGCAGGTTACTTCTGCTTTTTTGTTTTTTGCGTTTCCTCTTTATCTCTACAGTATACATACGCTATCAACTATTAAAATCAGTCAATTTTGCACATTGCTCAGCAATACTAAGAAAGGGTAGACCGTGATTTTGTATTACAATTCCGTTATTCCATGAAATCTAAAAGGAGGGCCATTGAACTCTGAACATCACGTCCAATACTACCCACTGGATTTAAATTCTAAGAATATTTACAAGGGAGTACTTAGAGCGAAACATCGAGAATATACCAATTAGTTATAAGAATGGGGTTTTACAGCCCCCGCAAACTACAGACTGAATCTAACTAAAGCTAACTTCGACGGGTTTTCGACAGGACTTTTACTGGAGGGTAGCTGACATGGATAAGCATATTATTGGTTACTTTTTTTAATTCTGCGATGTCATAATGGCGTAATGGGTGGTCCAATTTTACGTTAACGAAGTTTGTGGGCGACAGCTCGTTATTACATAATGATTAAACGCCCGACAAAACTATCATACATTGATAATCTAATCTATAACTAAGCTTGTTGACTTAAGCGCCAATAGCCTAAAAGGTACGGACTACCGATCTTGCGGCCGAGGGTTCGAATCCCGCCATTCGACTATTGTCGTGAACCGTATCCTAGCACAAGCCTAGAGCTTAGTTGGAATGGTTAAGAGAAATATGAGTAAATCTACTAATCATCTCCAAAATGCAATACGTTGCACAAACGTTGCATAGTTTCGTCTTACCCTTAATTTTTGGTAAAATTAATTAAGAGCACAATTACGAAAAAAAAACACGTAACCTCATATCGCGAACTCTAGTCGTAGTTTCCGTAATCGGAGTAACTAAACTTTACGTGGAGTATGTTACAATAGAACTTTGGATGAATCGATTTTCACTTCCATAAGCGTCGTAGATCACAAACTTTGTGAGATGTAAAGTCAAGCACTTACCTCTATTTTCATTACCGAAACATGTCCATCAAGAGTAATGTTATCTCATAATTTTCAAAAGGAATGAAAGAGACAGGGACATGTTTTTGTAAGCCATCAGAAATTTGTCATTTTATGGGACAAGGAAACGATCAAAGTTACCAATGTTTTGAACATATTGTACAGTCAGCTTAATGAATGTACTTATATTTACAAAACATTAGAAATCACTATAGGCTGTGAGTTTTAAATACATTATACAAGAATCTATCAATAACGTGAATGAAGCATTCATAGTCGGAAGTATCCGATAGATAGTGTCTACATTTTTTTAAACCGAGCGTACACAATTTACTAAGAGTTTGTAAATGTAGACATGTTTACGCAGCCGACTGTACATCAAAACAAGGAAACTAAACGAAGATTTTGAGGAACAGATAGCCTTTTTTTTATAACATAAGGTGGCAAACGAGCAAGCGGCCACCTGAAACCGCCAAAATGGCGAAGCGACCGCTGCCCATAGACATCCGCAATGCAGATGCGTTGCCTACCCTTACACGACGGAGGAGGAGACGCACATAAAGAGGATGTTTCCCCTTCCTATGCATCTCCTCCACCGTCAAATCCACTTCCTCTTCCCAACCTCTCCCTGTAAGAAAAGGGTGGTAAAGAGAAAGGGACTTAAATTAGGCCTCCAGCACCACACTCATCAGACGAAACACGGAATTGTTTCCATTTCACGCCGAAGCATACTTGATGGCAAATAACAACCAATCTATGGCATAATATATAAAAGGGACAAACAGACTATATTAGTTCTATAAAATATAGTTAAAACATCTCTCGAGAGGAATAAAAACAATTTATAAATATGAGCTGTCATAAGGTCATTAAACTTTTAGAAATATTACGTAACTATATGAGGTTAATGTAACTCCGCTCGGTGGAGTAATAAATTAAATTGCGGTACTTCGTATTATTATTTTATGACACATAAGAGAGTTAAAAAATATTAACCTCAAAAACATTATTCGTATTTCCTATAAAGTGTAAACTGGATCATATCTTACATTTTCCCT
Source organism: Papilio polytes (assembly GCF_000836215.1). Classification (NCBI taxonomy): domain Eukaryota; kingdom Metazoa; phylum Arthropoda; class Insecta; order Lepidoptera; family Papilionidae; genus Papilio; species Papilio polytes. The sequence goes on from NW_013527804.1 coordinate 4,938,782, forward strand.
TTACACTTTTTTTCGTATTCATAATATTGTGCGTTAAATAAAATTAATGACTACTAAAGGAAGCGAAACACTTTATATTAACATCAAAGTAATTAAGTACTAATTTACAAAAAGAATTGTAATAAATTTTCGTCCATTATCTTTTAACAGTAGAAAAAATGGGAACAGGCGGAACAGTGAAGAATTGAAAACATTTTTCTGTACAACGTTAAAACGGACAACAGTTTATCTTTCAGTTAACTATTTTGCTTTACTTAGAAGTAATTAGCAAAAGAGAAAATGCCAATTAACAAATATAATGAGAAGTACTCAATAGAATATAGACTAAAAGAATAAATGGCTTGCATTCAAAATAAGAGAAGACATTTTCACATGAGTTTCTTTTAACGATTGAAGGACTTAATAAGTTTTTTTTACTGAGAATTAATCGTAGACAATTTCAGTTACATTTTTTCACTTAAAACGGTGGCGATAAGAATATGTTCATTGGAATATTTTTACATAATACCTCAATGAAAAATGATCAAGGTGTAATATAACACATTTCTTTTCATATGTAAAATTTCTTTGTATATATTCTGTGGTCGGAAAAATTTTTACGTTAGAAGTACCTGAGCGAAGAATTTTCAATTTATGTTGTCTCAAATTGTTCTTCATACATTGAAGAACATGATTAATATACAAATACATGAACATAATAATATAAAGAATTGAATTATTTAATTCACATACCAATGTAGTATTTTGATACATTCAATATGAATACAATGTATAACTTATCAAATGGAAATCTGTATCTCTACATTTATAGTTAAATTACATTTATTTTATAATATAAGGTGGCAAACGAACAAGTGACCACCTGAATCCACCGAAATGGAAAGCGACCGCTGCACATAAACATCCGATATTGCAGATGCGTTGCTTACCCTTAATTGACGGAGGCGGAGACGCACATAAAGAGGACATTTCCCCTTCCTATGCGTCCCCTCCACCGTCAAATCCACTTTTCCTTCCCATCATTTCCTCTTAAGAAAATGGTGGAAAGGGAAAGGGACTAAAATTAGGCCTCCGGCACCACACTGATCTGACGAAACTGGGAATTGCTCCCACTTCAAGCCTGTCTTCTGTATGGTCGTGGTATTGCTGGGGGTGAGCCGACCCATTCGTGTGAAGATGTTACCGCGTCAATGACCATTACTTAGTGTGTTGTTTTAAATTTATTCAAGGATTATTATTTTATGGAGGATATTTTCTATTGCGTGTCCTTCACCATTAAATCATCTTTCCCTTTCCATACGTAGGGAAAGGAACTAAAAATTAGCCTCCAGCGTACAGATAAAATGCGGAATTGCGCCCACTTTACGCCTTGGACCGGACGAGCTAGCCCTACAGTATGAAGATGTTATGTGGGTTCTACCACTATTGTGTTGCTGTAAATAATTCAATATAAAGGAATTGCTATGTTATAGAAACTAGGGGTTATAACTATTACCCGTATATTGAATCCTAGCTTCGAAACGATCTAGCCATTAGCACTAACGAGTATTAGCAGAGGAACCATTTGAAAGGGTAATATTCTTATAGGCAGTTTTCAATACCTTATAGCTACTATATCCATTTCATTTCAATAACTAAAACTAAAATAAACTTTTTAGTAAATATGTGTATTTTTTACTAGTTGTTGCTCGCGACTTCGTCTGCGTAACATTAAAAAAATAATACAGCCTATGTTACTCACTACTAACGTAGCTTTATAATAGTGTAAGAGTTTCTGAAATCGGCCCAATAGTTTTTGAGTTGAATTATTTAAACTTTCGTGAGATATTTTATCACTAACTAGCTGTTCCCCTGCGACTTCATCCGCATAAAATTATGAAAAAAGTATTTTACTGTTTACTTTTGTCAAATGATCAATAACAAATGTCCAAATGACATGACATGACAAACCTTAGCGATCTTGCTTTCTTGATGTTGGCAGCAACTTATGGTCTCTTTCCCACAATAGGGTTTTTATCCAAAATATTTACCCCCTAAGTTTAATGGCGTTAAAATATATAGTCTAAAGCGTGACACAAGTGTAGGGCTTTTTATTAAAAAATATGCTGTAATTGCTTACATCTTAGGCAACAAAGAAGTGTGTGTTTACGCTTTATTATATTAGTATAGATAGATAAGTATAGATTATCGGTGAGGGCACCGAAAAAAGTAGACGTGATAAAAGTCTAGCCCTACCATAGTTATTTTTATTGTGAATTTGACTTAGTAATAAGCTACTTGTAGTTGAACGGATACACTTTTTTATTATACTTTTCAGTTATGTTTTATTTCTAAGAAAGGTGTTAATCTTTGTCTGTCCGGATTTCGGTTGATTTGAATTTGTGATATTTTTTGAACGAATTTAAAAATGTCCCGTGAGTTTTCTGAAAAACAGGACAATGTTTTCCTCAGTTTCGGAATTACCAATAGTTTTGTTTGTTATTAATAAAAACTGTTCAATATATGGAATATTCCAAAACTCGACTTTATGAATTCCGGGAATAAATTCTCATTCATTTTCCATCGACCTTTTCGAAAAAGCAATAATAAAGTCAAACCTAATTTAGTCTAGATTCGAATAAACTACTAAACTAAAGTTTTAATTTTATTTACATATAGAAGGAAGAAGAAAAAAAGAGACAAGAGACTTATAAAGAGAAAGAAGAGAAGAGAAGAAAATATATTTTTGTAATGTTGCAAATTCGTTGCTTAATTAACATGGGGAGGATCGGAACAGTGTCATTTTCTTGTAAATTACCAAAACTATTTTCTGTCCGAACTAAATACCTAATACGCAGATAGTTTCGTACTAGAAATTCACGATATGGAGTTTATAATCTGAAATGGAGTGATCGTTTTCCACATATGGAGCCAAAGCCTTGCTTTATAGATTACCATACTCGTATTATAATGTGCCTTGTGGTGTGGTTTTGATAGCTTTTATATAGAGTGTTATAATAGAAATGTACATATGAATGTGTTACCAAATGGTTGACGACCCAAAGAAGCACCTTCAATAAATTAAAAACATTTTTCTTTTAATAAAATTTTTAGCTTAATCAAATCGATCCCTTTGTTATATTAAAAAAATCAATTTATACAAAAACATACCATTCACATAGATTCAATAAAGTAAGTCACCACTTAATAAATCCTCCACACTAAAAACTTCTTATGTAATATAAGGTGGCAAATAAGCAAGCGGCCACTGGAATCCACCGAAATGAAAAGCGACCGCTAGCAGACCGCGAAAGCGAGCAGGAGACGCAAATAAAGAGGACTTTTCCCCTTCCTATACGTCTCCTCTACCGTCAAATCCACTTTTCCTTCTCATCCTTTCCTCTAAGAAAAGGGTGGAAAGGGAAAGAGACTAAAATTAGGCCTCCGGCACCACACTCATCAGACGAAACGCGGAATTGCTTCCACTTCACGCCTGTTTTCTGTGTGGTCGTAGTATCACACCGAGCGAGCCGGCCCATTCGTGCGAAGATGTTAAAGCGGGCTCTACCACTGTTGAGACACACTTACAAGATGAGAAAGCCCTGTCTTGAATTTTCTGAAGTTCAGCAAATTTAAATCATTTGTATTTTGTTAATTTTTATAGATATAAAAAAAAAAAACAGCTATTAGTACATTTAGCAAGTCTGGGGATGTCTTTCAGCACTAGTTTAAAAGGAAACTAGCAACGAGAATAATATTGAAAAATAAAAAAGCATCATAAAATGGCAAGAATTCGACAACTGTAAAATCTGTGATTATGATCTAAATTATTTGATAGCTTATCGTCCGTTTTAAAGAAAGTTTTTCTTGCAAATGTTTTACATTCTTTGTATTTCATTTAACTAGGCCATTTTCATGAATTAAATTAATCGCACTCGATAAAGAGCCCGCTCGTCTGCCGGCCGTGGGGTAAATTGCGGAAAATATTCATTTGTTGTGGAAATTTGATTACCTAAATTGAAGCCTTCGATAGGCGTACACAGATCAACGTCCGACAGAGGCAACAAAAAAGGTTTACAAGAAGTGTAAATTATTTTAAAATTAAAATTTACTTTACATTTTTTTTACCTTGTATGTTAGTATTCTTCGATTAAATTATTGCATGTATCACTTTGGTACATTATACAAAGTCAATTTTCTCAAGATATTTAAGACGAAATTCTACTTTTGTGCATTCATATTGCATATCTATTAGTTTTTTTGTGACTTTTGATATATTGTTTTTCTGAGGACTGTATATTGTTGGTCTACAAAATATAATTTTGCGAGGCGTTATCTCTGTTTCTAATTATTCTGTGTATTATGTAAAAAGGACGCATGTTCCTTAATAGAAAATTTATTTTTAATCGTTCTGTAATGGCCTTGTCATGAACAAGATGTGAATATTTTCACACAGATTGAATTATCGTGTGATAAAATTTTAGCATGTAAAAACATTGGGTATACATAAAAATGTTTTTCTTTAAAATGTATTCAATACATTAAATTCACCTTTGTTTAGTTACACCAATACGAGTACTGCTTTAACTTTAACAACGTTGGAAAAATTCTTTAATAATCCTCTATTTTTCTTGCATACCTTGAATTTCTTTATCGTAAAATTTAATATCAATGTTTTATTATAAATTCTCGGATTTTAATATTTTTAATAAGTGCATTACCGTTAAAGAAAGAGTTTTTTGTAAAATGAAAGGAATATTTAACGTTAGTTATTTTTTTTTTCCTATTTTCTGTATCCCAAACAAATGCCAGCGCGCCTTACAAAGCCTTGTAAAAAATTAAGAACTGCAAGCAAAAAACAAACTAATAATACTGAAAGCAAAATAAAACAAAAATAAACACTACATTTTTAACAGAAGCTAAACTACAAACGATAGGATAATTTCGTGTTTTATTTAATCTTATGGAACATACAAACATTTTTACTTTATCTGTCCCTATTTTACACATTATTTTTATCCGTGTCTATTTTTTTATCTTTAAACATCTGTGACTTAAAACATTGACAATTGTAACTGTCAAAGACATAAACAAACTAATGTTTTGGTGTTTTTCAAATAAAATTTTGCGATGAATGAAGTATGTACGCCATGATAATATTCACCAACGTGGGTAGATTGGATAACGAAGAACTCACATTCAGAAGAAGGGCTTTAAGAGATGCTGTTATTTGTGTTGGCTGGATTAAAATCGCAAGTATTATTTCTCACAGTATATTTATTTTTCATAACAAAGTTTAATTAGTCGTTAGCGCCCGCAAGAATACTGTCCACGCATAACTCTCTCATTCAACAAAGTTTTAGTTAGAAGAAAAGGTCTGCGTTTGGCAATATTCTATACATTTCCTTACCGCGGATTATACTCGTTAACTGCTGCACGAAGCTTGCTTTACGATTAATCGAAGGCAGTATATACCGAGGTATCAACTAATAAAATTGCGTCTTAGGTAAACCATTATTTGCACGATTTGTTCTAAGACATCGCAAAGTTAGAATATGTCCACATACTGTCTTGTGGTTGTATGTACTGGAAGTTAAATTCTATTCCTCTTTCCCTTACCTTATTTACACTGTTGTTTTAAAGAGGAAACATTTGTATTTTTGTATTTTTGTATATATTGAAATAACTCAACTACTGGACCGATTTCAAAAATTTCACCATTAGAAAGCTACGTGATTGCTGAGCAATATATTTTACGTGAATGAAATCGCTAGCAACAGCTGGCTTCTTGTAAGAATAAGAATACAGTGGCAGAGCCCTTTCTTAAGTATCTTCACACGAATGGGTCAGCTCGCCCGGTGCAATACCACGACCATACAGAAGACAGGCATGAGGTGGAAGCAATTCCGCGTTTCGTCTGATGAGTGTGGTGCCGTCGGCCCAATTTTAGTCTCTTTCCCGTTCCACCCTTTTCTTAAAAGAAAAGGATTGGATGGGAAAGTGGTTTTGACGATGGAGGAGACGCATAGGAAGGGGAAATTTTCTCTTTTTTTGTGCGTCTTCTCCTCCGTTGATTTAGGGTAGGTAACGCATGTGCAATTGCAAATGTCTATGGGCCGCGGTCGCTTCACAATTTTGGCGGATTTAGGTGGACGCTTGCTCGTTTGCTACCTTATTATATTAAAAAAAAAGTAAAAGAGAAAGATTTGGCAAAGGCGAGGATGAAATTAAGAATTCATACCTGTAATTTTATAATTTTGTTCTTTTTTTGTGTTGACATTTTTTATATTTCTTCCAGAGCTCCGTGCTGTGTTATTTGATAATATTCTTCATGTCTTTTATGAATACAAGTACGACGATGGGTTACACGATACAAATTATGACGTTATTACCAATCGTACCTCAAGTTGTGCTTGCTGTTTTATTGTTCTTGGGAGCTGTAGAGGTTAGAATATCTGAAGAAACACAAAATCTATAGTGATGTTATAAAGAGGAAAGATTTGTATTTTTGTTTGTACTGAAATAACTTAAAAACTACTGACCGGATTTCAACAATTCTTGCACCATTCGAAAGCTATGGTATCACTAAGCAACATAGGCCACGTTTTAACTATTTTTTTTAAGTTCACGCGGGCGAAATCATAAGCAATAGCTAGTTGATTTATATGGAGAAATGTTGGAAGTTATAACTACATTTTAAACGTAAAATTATTACGATTACTTAGACTATCGTTGTTTGTTTGACATCGGGAAGCAGTGCTATAAATTCTAATGCTGAACTTGCGTTTGCATTTTCGAAGTCAATCCAATTTGAATTTTAAATGTTGGTTTGCTACTCGGATACTTAAGCGTAATAGTAACATTCCTTCTTTTAAATAAACAAAATTTAATAGCAATCTAAAATATTTTATGTATTTTATTACGCGATTCCGCGTCGCATTAAGAATAAACAAAAGTAAGTAAGCTACGTGTTCTTTCAGTCCAGACTATCCCCTACAGGTATACCAAATTTAATCGAGATCCGTTCAATCGTTCAAGCGACAAACTTTACCAAACATCTATCCATCCATCTAAACTTTCTTATTGTAAATTAGCAAGATTCAATTTTCACGTCTTGTTGCAATTAGTGTATGTAAATCTTTCTTCTTAGGAACCTTCTGCCCCCCACAGCCGCGTTGTGGAACGGTCTGTCGTCGGCGGTATTTCCAAACCAATACGACTTAGGGTCCTTCAAGAAGCGAGCCTATCATTTCCTCAAAGGCCGGCAACGCATCTGTAGTTCCTCTGGTGTTGCGGATGTCCAAGGGCGTTGTTGACCACCTTGGTGTTCACGCCACTCGTTTGCCCCCTTTTATTATATAAAAAAAAGTATTACGTAATCTTTAATTAGTGAGTATACTTCAAGACAGATTTAAAAAAAACTGGTATAATAACAGATTTTAAAATATGGATAAGTGCAGTGTTTAGTTCGTTTGGTAAATCGCAGGTGACAGCGTTATTAACGTTTACATTTTTTTTTGTAGCAACGTGTGCCCGTACTTCAATTGGCTATATGGATGTGCTTGGTGATCGGAGGTTACAATGCCTTGCTGGGAATAATAGGCTTTGCCTACTATATCCGGACTGGGTACCTCACGATGCATTTTCTGTTAGCTTTGATGTTTGCTATACTTGCTGTGTCAATATTTGGTAACTATTTTCGTATTTACGTTTGTAACTATACTATTTTAAACATTTTCGATCCAAATGATTAGACTATGTGACATAAATAATAATTCAATGACAAAGGATGCTGAAGTACAGGTTAATAATACCAAGTAATGTTATGGTATAAAAATGTGTTTTAATGACTTTATGTATACACTAGCTGTTCCCGTGTGGCTTCATCCGCATGATATTATAAAATCTTTATTTCATTGTTTGGATTTGTCAAATTCTCAACTGCAAATGTAACAAATACCGTTACGATAGTAACCTTGCTTCCTTAAAGCTGGCAGTTTGTAGTTTATGGTCCCTTTCCACATGAAGTATTTTCCTTACCGCCTAAGTTTAATAACATTAAAATATATAGCTTAAAGCGTGTCGTAAGTGTAGGGCTTTTTATTGAAGAAAGAATTATTCAAAAATATCCTGTGATTGCTGACATCCTACGCCACAAAGTAGTGTGTGTTTACGCTTTATTATATTAGTATAGAAGTATAGATATAGTCGCAAAAAAACGTTACTGATCTGTCAGTAGCTAAGGGAATATCACGTTACAATTGCGAGAACGTGTTTGTGACGTCATCGTCATAGTATAAGATTTGTTAGTTTATTTTACGCCCGGTAGGTGCGCTGTTCAAATGTAATACAAATTTTGTTAATAACGTTACATAAATTGTAACGAATTTTCATTATAAGTTCTTAGATGTATTCTTACCGTGTTCTCTATAATGTATTTTGTTTCAGCTGTATTGTGCAACGATATACTGATAATACAAAGTTACAAACAAGTGATATGCCCCCCTGTTCAAACATTGACATCGGATCCATGCGTAGTCCCAACATAAGATTCAATCATGAAAGAGTAAATAACGATTTAACATCGATTTGTTGTTTCTTCTCTAAATGTCGTGCCAACTTGTAACCTATATATAACTTAAACATATAAGGCTTTTAAAGATGTATATTTAAGTAATGTTACTAATGTTATAAATGCAAAAGTTTACATGGATGGATGTTTGTTAGAATTAGTCTAAACTGCTTAACGGAATTCGATGAAATTTGGTATATAGAATATAGAGAGAGTTTTGGACAAAAGCTAGTAGTATATACTTTTAAATGATACAGTGTGTGTATATACTTGTATGTAGCTTTGTCTATTCTTTTGTGACATGGGGACCATATTTTCTAAGTAAGGTTTGGGAAGAGTTATCTGATTAAAAACAATTTGTTGTATGTTACTATTCCATGTTTTTACTATTCCATATTTTTACTAAAGTGACGGGATATTTTATACATATGAAAAAGAAATTTAATCTAGCAAGTGGACGAAAGTTAATATTTTCTGAAAGCATAGTGCGTACCGTACTTCACTATCTACAAGATAGAAAAGATATAGAACTTTTCTATCAATTTAATAAATTGGTGTTATATATCTATTTTTATATGTCACCAATATTCATTACTTTCTGTGTTTGTATTGTATTTTTGTATTTGCAAAAGGCAATAAGATAGTTTTTGTCTTAACATCTTACTAATATTGTAAATGAAAAAGTTACGATAGATGAAAGTTTGTTAGAGTTTGTAGCCTTAACTGCTGAACGAATCTCGATGATATTTGGCACAGATGTAGAGGATATTCTAGAAGAATACATAGGTTACTCATTTTTGTATCTTTTTCTTTTACGCGGATGAAGCTTTGTGCAAAAGCTATTAATTTATGATCTAAGATAATTGGGAATGAAGTTCTTGTATTTAAAAATCTGAATTAAAAATTTAACATGCGTCTGTTTTAAATTTACAAAGTACTTTATAAATGTAAGAGACTCCTTAGCTATTTTTTAAACTATTACTACCACTCTTCAAATATATTTGTCTCATTGATTTCTCTTAAGACAAAATTATCAATATGTTTTTGTTTGAGTATAAAATTATTAATGGCGGATTTAATATTCAATCAAGTTATGATTAATTTTCTACTCGCCTTTCGAGGAATGACAGCCGTCTGTCAAAAGCAAAGTTTTATTGTTTCCAATTACGGAATACCAATATCGACGTTACAATGATCCTTCAACAAGGTAAAATTAAAGTAAATTTTAATTAAATCCACTTTAAGGAACTACGCTACATAACTTCTTGGTTCATTATGCACATTTTAAACATTTTTCCTTGAGTTATTTTTTTTAATCAAGAATGTTGTACTTTATTGATATACAAGCATATACGCGCGATGCCGTCTGCGTGTGATTGAAAACAAAATAGGTAGCCTATGTGTTCTTTCGGAATGTGCTGTACATTTATGCCAAATCTCATCGATATCCGTTCAACAGTTTAAGCAATAAACTCGAACAAACATCCATCCATCTAAAATTTCGCTATTATAATATTAGCAAATTAGTTATTTTTAATACTATAGTGTGTCTAAGTTAGATTAGTTTGACAATTCATTTGAAATTGAATAGGGATGGGTTGAGTAAAATCAGTCATGAATCATATCGATTTTCGATTTTTATTCTAATAGAAGTTGGAATCGATAGATTCATAGTTATAACTTATGAATTGAAAAAAAAAACACTGTTTTCTCAAATACATAATGACCATTACAAATAATGAGAGTAAATAAATGTTTATTACTACTACAGACGTACGTAATCGAATTGGATTTCGCTATTCATTCTGTCATCGCTAATTTCTCTACACTATAATCAATACTAGAATTGTCCTCTAAATTAGTTAACAAGAAAATAATTATTTTAGTTGAGTTATATTTAAACCGAATATCGATAATTCAAAATTGTTCGCTGCGTGTTTATTTCGTCACTACATACCTGTCTATTAAGTATGGCATTTGCTTTCATACAAATTGAATTCGATACTTCATATGCGTCATTTATCAAACGAATCTATCTTATTTAGACAAACTATAGGATTACTAAAAGTTAAGGTTCTTTTATCAGTTACCATCGAGTCAATTATAAATTGGATTACACATGAAACATAAAAGACGTAAAACTCCAGTTGTCTATCGTAATACCAGATATTGAAACCTTATTCACAATTTATTCAGTCCAGTCTAATAAAAGTAAGTTAAATAGCAGCTGAACTAACATTCGACTGCCGGTGGACTGCAATTTGCATTTAGTGTACGAGGAAACGGAATACCGAACTCCTTTATATTCCCATTTTAAACCAAACCAAACATTATACCTACATACTGGCGTACATAAGATAATGAGATGTTCATGATAACGCGAATAAAACATGCAAACAAGACATGCATTAACTGAATTTAGAGTGACTAATTTGCAAAGTGTAATTCTAATTCTCTAGATTCAATCTGAAATCTACACTAAGCTACTTTTGAAGAGACAATAATCACCTTAAGATATTTTACGTCCTTTCTTTTTTTTAAATTTGGGTTCACCAAAGTAATTGCAAATTAAGTTTTGTCTTCGTAAGCGCGGCATTAAAGAAATCTTGTAAAAAGTAGCCTTTGTTACTCAATAATAATTTAGCTTATCGAAAGCAAAAGCATTTATGAAAACACAAATATGTGTAACAATTTCTTACATTGATAGATACTGTTCATTATTTTAACCTTAGCAGATATTTATTTAATTCTTGTCATTAAATAGAAGTTTTTGTCCCCTTAACACTTAAAAAAATAATGTTAAGACCTTCGTCCGAAACTGGAACAGCATTAACTTGCCCTAAGCATGAACATATGCACTTTTAAAACTCATTAAAAAGAATTTTTAAAAAGGAATTTTTTACGTTCCTTGTTAGCGGAGAAACTCTGCTGTACGTTGCCAGTTATTATTTCCTTTAAAAATATTTAACTCAAAGTTTGTAATAGTTATACTCGTATTTTACATCTCAGAAGTAGTACTTTTAGCTGTGATTTTGTAAATTCAGGACCACGACATAATTTTTACTAGTGTGTAAAAATAGTTGCGATCAGTATCAGCGGTAGGTTATGGCCAGGTGGTGCGACTGTCCCTTAATTTATAGTGTCCAGTGTGACGAACAACCAATTTAAAAGAATCTACTGAACTACTTTAGAGGAAAATACGTGAGATTTTTATTTCAGTATGTCGGTAACATACAATATTTGTTTGCTACAAAAAACTACGTCGAATCAAGGGTTAATGACAATTGACAAGTAGTTTGCAAGTTTTCTATGTGGGTCGCTTGTGATTATAAGAACCTTAGTATTTCATCAGCCTTTATCTGCCGACGTTAGGAAATAGGCCTTTTTTGCCAGAGGGGAATGCTTCTTACGCATACTCCGCGCCCAGGGGGACGCGGTAGTTATGTCGGACTCTCCCCCCATAATGGCGGGCATACCCACTAAACCCCTCGGTTGCTCCAACGCCTTATGCCGGGGCCAAGGGCACGCTTTTGCTTACGTCTGCAACCCCTGGTTTGGAAATAGGCCTTCCTCAATACCTTCCAGGTAATTAAGTATTATGAAAAATTTGTATATTTGTTTTGTAATTTAGGACTCTCTAAGGGGACACCTGATAATTCAGATTTTGATTAAAATAATATTTCTAGATAAAAGTTACGTTCAGAACTGATTATCAAAGGACCAATCAGTTACAGTTTGAGTAGTAACAGATACTGACAAATCTTATAATTAACCCGCCGCTAACAGAAAAATCTTTTTCAAACGTAGGATTAAACTGAGCATTTTTATTAAATTAAAAAAGATAAATTGGGTATTTCATTTTATCAGTAGAATCAAGATGAAAAGGGTTTTCTTACTGAATTCTAGAAAATCTAACTTTTTTAAAACTATTTTCCTTTTCAGAGAAGCTAAATTAATAAATTTCATGGCCCTTTCTATTTTTTTTCTTATCAAAGAATTTACAAATGAATACTTGGATAAAAGCATAAAGGAAAAAGTATCTTTTCTCGTTAATTTTACAAATTATGTCTGAACTGTTTATAATATTAGATGCTACCTGTTACCCGTGTCTTCGTTTGCGCGGATTCATAAAAACTTAAACCTTTGATTTTATTGACATCGTAGACCGTTACGGGAGTCGTAGTAACATCCATCCATTCATTTAAACTTCACATTTATAATATTAGTATGAATATAACTGAAATGTTCACTCGGTTAATGCTAAAATATTTCACGTTAAAACACCGAGGTTCCGCCCCAACGTTACCGAGTTAACAGCACTTCTAAAGTAACTTTTTATTATCCCTGTTTGTAGAAGTCGCTCAACGTATGGTGTTACAGGGTGAAATGGAAAAGTTATAAGTTCAAAACTTTGTTGTTTTAATCATATCACCATGGGTTTGTGTCGGAGGCCTAATTTTAGTCCCTTTTACCTCCCTACTCTTTCCTTATATGGATGGCAGTAGACGGTGGATTTAACGGTGGACGCAGTTAGAACGTACTGCATTGGCGTTTTTCAACGCTTCAAAATCGCAATAAAAATGCAACACTGCGCCATAAAGAGCCTCTGAACAGATTCACATAAATGCGATTGTTTTATTTCAGCGATTTTTAAACGCGCGTCATAAAAACGCGTGCGAACAAGAGCTTCTAGAAACGTCTTAACAGGTAGGACCGCAAAGTACTGCTAGTCAAGTTTACCCTCAAAATACCTTGTCTATAAAAAATATGTAAGCAAATTGATGATTTCAACATCAGCGAGGTGATATGTAACGCGTCAGAGACCAGTATCGGGACGAAGATTAATGAAACTCAGTAAACATCTGCGAGAGCTGAATGGAAAAAGAACTCCGTTTTATTTTTCATTTCCACCAACTGGTTTAGTTATTGTAAAATACATGTGATGTTTTTCAAACGTAACTTGTATTTTCGTTAAACGTAATTTTTTTCATAGTTGAAATGTTTATTTTTTTCATCATGTTACACAACTAAGCTATGGACAATTTTAAAAATATTTTCATGTGACATTGAATTTTAAAAACGTTTCACATTTTTCTTACAAGATATCGCAATGATGTAACGTAATAAGGACAGGTTAAACATTACATCAATTCTTAAACCATGAAAATTTGCTAGAAAAACAAAAATATTAGTTGCCCTATGTTACCGCATTAAACGGCTTTCGCTTCATTAGACCTTTTTTTTCCTTGACAGAAACAACAACGGATCGTAATTTTTTTCTCAACGGTCTTGCCCATCCTATGAATAAAGCTTATTTTTATGGTACAGTCATTGCCAAAAATAGAATTAAAACCATATTAATTTTAAAGTAGTAGAAGAGATGAACAAGTACAGAGTTAAAATTTATTTATTTGTTAATGGCTGGAGAAAAAAAAGTGTATATCACACAAAAAAAAAGTAATTCGAGTGCATTGTTAAGAAATTGTGAAGCTGTTGTGTCTTCCTGAAGAAGTGGATATAAGAAACACATTAGTATTTTGTTGTTCCTTTCACATATTTTGTTGTTTTCATTCTTCAAGTACTTTTTTTATTTTTAACATTTACCTAGTGACTGTACACCATTGACGTTGCTTTACGACTCGTGAATTGTCGTTAGGATTATGAGAAAAAAAAATAGCTTTTGAATTCACGCACATAACTATATTTATATTTCTCTAGGTTTTTATTGTCAATCATATTAGTCCCTTTCCATCTTTTTATGTTGAGAAAAGAAAGTTGTTTTGACAGAGGAGGAGACGTGTAGAAAGAGGAAATGTTCTTATTAAAGGCAACGTATCTGCAATTGCAGAAGGAAGTGATGAGTGAGATTACAGATGAAAGTTATTTGGAAGACGAAAACCCGGTGCGCCAACACATCGGGTTTAGTTCTCCCCCACCTTAAACTACGGGACTAGTTTAAGATATGGGGAGATGTTCTGCAACTGCGATTGCATATGTGTATGTATAATCCAGGTGGCCGCTTGTTCGTTTGCCATCTTATATATAAAAAAATGTTTTTATCAGTCTAAAGTATGTATTTAATTATATTGCATCTTATTTTATCTCTAACATTATATTAGAAGATGGTTGTTACAATTTGATCTCAGTAGATCTGAATATGTTGCTAATAGTCCACTTTTAGTTTCCTTCTACAAAATCCAAGATAAAACGCTATTGAAGTTTTATAAAAATATCTTCAACAGCTCTCTCGGGCTGTAAATAAAACATTTTTTTTTTACATATGTAATCATGCTAATATTGTAGTCTAAACGGCTGAACGGATTTCGACGGAATTTGGCATAGATGTAGAGGATAATCTGCAAGAACACATAGGCTACTTGCTTTTGTTTTTTTTTTATTTCGCGCGGATGGAGACGCCGGCGAAAGCTATACTCGTAATAGTATATTTATAAAGAAAATGAACTAACGTATGACACTGTATCTAATTCCATAGATGCAAAAAGAGATTAATTAATAATATCATTTTTTACCAAAAATGTTTTACTCCAGTTCACTATGTGACATGATTTAATGGTATACTTAAACAAAGTTATCAATAAAACAGATCAATCGATGAAGAATCCATACGTGTAAATTGAATCTACTGAAACATTCGACAATTTTCAATGACCCGTGAAACCTTAATCGGAACTAATTAAACTCGATATTCATCTCTGGCTATCAAATTAAGTGCATTAACACTAAGCGGTCAGCGCCGCCATGATAGTTAAGTGCTATTAACTGACAAAGGCTTGTTGTGTTCCAGTTACTGCTTCGTGTCGATTTCAACGCACTCGTTAAAGTTGTTGCTGTTAAATATATCTAGTATTAGTTAGAAGTCAGGATCCCTACCAATCATGACTGTCAGCGCCAAAATGGCGAAATTTTTTTTGGTTATCCGCCTTGCTTGTGCTTACTTATTGTGTCTTAATTCTATTTACTTTATAACTTTCTTTCATTATTCATTGTGTTATTGTTTTCTTGGCGATTATCATACTTCTTATATTGTTCATTTGCGAAAACTAAATAAAAATTAAATAAAATGGAGATAGAGTACCAAGTAAGTCTGGCCATTTATAAATTAGTGTAATATGCACATGAGACTGCGTGTCTATCTACCCTACTTGTAGCTTTATGTCTTTTAATCTACTATGTCTTTTTTAATATTGCAATCTATACTAATATATTAATGCGTAAACACATCCTACTTTGTGGCGCAGAATGTCAACAATCTCAGCACATGTTTGAGTAATATCTATTTTAATAAATATCCCTACATTGGCAACACGTTTTAGGCTATTTATTTTCACGCTATTAAACTTATGGGGTAGATAGATTGGAAAAAACCTTCATGTGGGAAAGGGATCATAAACTACAAGCTGCCAACATTAAGGAAGCAAGGTTACTATGGTAACGATATTTGTTACATTTGCAGTTGAGAATTTGACAAATCCAAACAATGAAATAAAATTTTAATAATTTCGCGCGGATGAAGCCGCACGGGAACAGCTAGTTTTTTTATAAGATCACATCTTAACGTATGCGGCAATGTCACACCTACTGCAATACCCGCAACGAGTTTTACGAAATTGATTTTTGAACACGTCCACAAATGGATTCGCTTCGATAGATACTGACAGAAATGCAAAACTTCGCTTTAATATACTTAAGTACAGGACTAGACATAAGTGATTGTTAAATATTTATTCACATAGAAGATATATTTGTAGATATTCTACGAGAATATTTAAGAATGTCAAGATTTTTGTATTGGCTATTTATCTCTATCTGATATATAGATTAATGTCTTCAGTATAGAAGGAAAAGTAGCATTTACGATAAATATGTTACTTGGATGCTTCGATACACAATTCATGACGTTTCCTTTATAATTTTTGGCGGACGTTCAAATCTTTTGTCGTAAAATTTCAGCTCTTATAATATTTTGTTACGACATCCTTCAATGTTTGATTGATGCTGTAAAGACATTCAATGTAATAATAGACAGGAAAAGTATCAAAATAATATTTAATGGTTAGTATCAAGTCTAATTTCACATTTTTTCTGAATGTAGACTTTAAAACGGATTATTGTTGTATGAAAAACAAAGTATCCTTTGGATTGCGGTTTGCATTTTTACAGAGTGAATTATCTAAAGATAGATTATTGGGTTCTGTTATAGTGTAACGTAACATTCACAGAATTGGCAATGCAACTAACACAAGTGCAAAGATAGAAATCAATTAAGGTTAACCAATAGAACGATGTTTGACGTCGAGCCCATTTCAAATTCCATTTGTCTTCCTGATTGCGGGTTCTCAAAGTCTATTATCAAACCTTGTTAGTACTTTAATATTTACAACAGATACTGCTAATTGACAGATTTAGGAAAATACGAGTTGTCGCCCGCAAACTTTGTTGGCGTGGAATTAAAAAAAAATGGTCGTCTATAAGATTCCCGCGTGCATCTACTTTTACCAGCTACCTTTTAGTCAAGGTACCGTCCAAGTCGGTCCACCCGTTTTAGAGATAGCGGTCCGGTCGCCATTTGGAAAGCGCGGAATTAAAAAAGTAGCCTACATGTCAGTTACCCTCCAGTGAAAGTCCGGACGAAATCGGCCCAGCCGTTTCGGAGATTACCGACAGCTTGCTGACAGACAGACAAACAAAAAATTTTAAATGCGATTTTCGAAACACCATCTTCCCGAAATTTGGCATTTTTCCTTTGATATTACAAACAGACACTCCAATTTTATTATATGTAGGTATAGATAATCACAGAGGAGATAGAATCGCTCAGAGACGAGACTACAAACACAAACCAATTGATCACTGGCTGTGATGTTGTGTATCGCCGCGTCCGCGTCATTCGGCCAGTGGTTACGCACACAAATGTATAACTTCGATTGGTTAGAAGTTTTTTTATTAGTAATTTAGTAATTTAAGTTCCTTTCTCTTTACTACCCTTTTCTTATAAGAAGGGGTTTTGAAGGGAAAGTGGATTTGATGGTGGAGGAGATGCATAGGAGTGGTAAATATCCTCTTTATGTGTGTCTCCTCCGTCGGATGAGGATAGGCAACGCATCTGCAATTGCGGATGTCTATGGGCAGCCGTTGCTTCGCCATTTTGGCGGATTCAGGTGGCCGCTTGCTCGTTTGCCACCTTATGTTATAAAAAAATATATCTACTCTTGTGATATAAGTGGATACGACTAAAGCATGTACAGGGTACGTAAATATTAATACTCGATTTTAGTCGTATACGTCCGCGTACATCATAAAATGATCAAAGAGTGATGTTCATAGACATTCATTTAATCAATTTTGAATTACTATTAGACAAATTAATAGTGATTAAATTGTATTGTTGGGTAATAAGTATTTCGATGTGTACACGTGCCTTATTAGTATAAGCGTCTTATTAGTTAATGAATAGAGTTATTAAGGTTAATTAGAGAATAGTCCTCCATCTTAGCGAGGTAAGACGCTACGCGATTACCAAGGAGGGTCTAATGTATTTTATCTCGTGCGTTTTATAGTCATTATGCATTAAGCCTACTTAAAGTTTTAGCAAGAAACACAACTTTCAGCCCTGTTATTTTAACGTATACTCTATACTATGTAGAATAATAAATTTAAATAGTCCGTCTATTGTTTCTGTAACATAAGCTTATTGATTACTAGATCTAAACCGCGCGAAAAAAGTCGCGTGCTTCAGTCAGTTTAAATTATATGTCGTTTTGTTTTTTTATATTAATTGACAGTAAAATTAGAATTATTAATCACACGTTTAAATAATAATACAATATAATTTACTTTTATTAATACTCGAAAGGAAAACTTTGTACTAAATATAGTAATAACATTTGACAGTGGTAGAGCCCGCTTTAACATCTTCGCACGAATGGACCGGCTCCCCCAGTGAAATACTACGACCACAAAGAAGACAGGCGTGAAGTGGAAGCAATTCCGCGTTTCGTCTGATGAGTGTGGTGCCGGAGGCCTAATTTTAGTCCGTTTCCCTTTCCACCCTTTTCTTAAGAGGAAAGGATTGGAAGGAAAAGTGGATTTCACGGTGGATGAGACGCACAGGAAGGGGAAATATTCTCTTTATGTGCATCTCCTCCACCGTCAATTAAGGGTAGGCAACGCATCTGCAATTGCGGATGTTTATGGGCAGAGGTCGCTTTCCATTTCGGTGGATTCAGGTGGCCGCTTGCTCGTTTGCCACCTTATACTATAAAAAAAAAACATAGGGATGAAAGTTAATTTTGACACAATGAACGTAATCATGTAGAAAAATATAAAAGCTAGTTTTAATTATTAATTTAAGCCTATTGGTTTGGGGTACGGACTACCGATCTTGCGGTCGAGGGTTCGAATCCCGCCATTCGACTATTGTCGTGAACTATATCCTAGCACAAGCATATAAGGCTTATTTGGAATGATTAAAGGAAATATTAGAAAATTAACAAGAATTTACTAATATTTTAATAAAAAAAATTAAAAAACAATCTTTTATTACGATGTAATCAATTAGGCCAATAAGATACATATGTAAAGTTTCTTATTGGCTTTTGACAATGCTACATTAAGACTTAGGTTACTTTAAAAGCGAACATACTATTCCATCAAAGGCAACGCATCTGTTATCCCTATGGTATTGCGTATATTCAAGGACCATTATCACCTCCGTATTGCTGAGTCTCGTTGGCCCCATCTCTTAAAAAACATCTGTGACTATTTCAAGTACACAAATGATAAAAGTTCACGGTTAGCTTACCGCAGCAATAGTTATAAATTTTAAAGTACAAAGTGCTACTGTTTCATATGACACATAATTTAAAGATAAGATTAATACCGCTGCAGGAGACTTAAATGTCACAGCGGCAGCTCGGTGCAGTATTTACATGCATTGTGCACCCATTACTATACCAAGCACCGAAATACACGTTTATTTTAAACTACACGATAATTTTTACGTTATTTTTATGGTAAAACGGACTCAAATGAATAGTTTAAACTAATTTATTCTTTTACAGCCCTACAAATATACGCTGTATAAAGTTATACTTAGGAATCAACTGAGTGTAAGCAAATATTAGTACAAATTTTGCTTATACCTAGTTTATTCCTAAGTTTTATTTTTAATGCTGTAGTTGTATTACCCCAAAATATAACTAGACACTTTTTAGTTAAAAAAGTGTTTTAACTCTTTGAGCTTCACTGATTGATATAATGGACGTCAATGTTGTAGTTTCGCCATATCACTACATTGCTTTTGGTAAAAGTACTTTATTATCTAGTGCTCAAGATTGCATTTCGCAAATATTGTAATGTTTAGTCAAAGTGTAAAAGGGTTGTCGTGTGCAAACCTTAAATGTATTTGAAACACTGTTTTAGTTTTTATGTCATGACCCTATATGCAGTTTAATCTAATTCTAATCTAAAGTCTAAAGTTATTTGCAATGCACTAACAAAAAAACAAAAACAAGTAGCCTATGTTTTCTTCCAGACTATCCCCTACATCTATGCCATATTTCATCGAGATCCGTTAAGCAGTTTAGGCTACAAACTCTAACAAACATCTATCCATCTAAACTTTCGCATTTATAATATTAGTACGATATGCATGCTTTAGGATTCATGTGACCATGATAAAACGGACAAACACATTGATTTAAGATACGTCTCGAAGAGCATTAACCATTTAATAGTGAATAAGTCACCATCCAAAGACCTATATCATTGACTTGCTTACGTTGTCTTTACACATAAAGTAAATTACTACGAATGAAGGGTCAGGTTACATTGGTCATTGTTAATTGAACAAAGGCTCTGTAATTCGAAGAACTTTTAGAAGGGAATAATGTCGCTTTTTTACTCGTAACGATTTTAATCAAGGAAAGTATCAAAAGGAATGAATTAAGCTTCTTTCTTTGTAGGCCAAAAATAAAGGTATGAATTACGTAATGTTTTCATGAATATTAATTAAAGAAGGAATAATTAAAATTAATTTTAATAAAACAATAAAAAACTTCTAGTATAGTACGTTTTTGGTACGTATCTATAGCGAATTTTGTCTGTTAATAATTGGACAAGGCATTTATGTTTGATAGTCATGATCGCTACATTTTGGAAAAACTTTTTTAACTAAATAATAGGATTCTTTGTTATATATTCAAAACCAACACTCTTGTCTACTGTTCCGTTTACGTGAGAGCTAACTAGATACTCGAACACGAGCATGTTTGTATTTTTAAGTAGTTATTTGATGTAGAATATACACTTTTTACACTAAAATTGTGTAAATTTTACACTAAAATTATACACAATTTTAGTATAAAATGTGTACACAACGTATTAAGCTAAGTATTTTTAGCTTACTCTTACTAACATTATAAATGGGAAAGTTTATATGTAAAGATGAAATTTGACACAAATATATGTCTGGGAGAAAACTTAGGCGTACTATTTAACTCTCCTAGACGGAGACGATGGGTAATGCTTGTTTATTTATACGTTTTATTAACCTTTAACTATTATTATGTTGGATATATTATTGTCATTGATTTGAATAATTTGATTTAACCCTCGTGCTTAAATAGTAGTAATTACATATGCCCGAATCGTAACAGAACAAACTGGTCGGCAATTTTGATCAGGGGTTTATCGCTTGATTGGATTCAGGATTTATGAACGAGCGAACTAAGCCGAACGTTAGTATCGCGTCATACAAATTTAGAATATCCTACTTTTTACTAGTATGAATGCGAATTTTTTTTTATAATATGAGGTGGCAAACGAGCAAGCGGCCACCTGAATCCACCGAAATGGAAAGTTACCGCTGCCCATAGACATCCGCAATTGCAGATGCACTGCCTACCCTTGATTGGCGGAGGAGACGCACATAAAGAGGACATTTCCCCTTCCTATGCGTCTCCTCCACCGTCAAATCCCCTTTTCCTTCCTATCCTTTCCTCTTAAGAAAATTGGTGGAAAGGGAAAGGGACTAAAATTAGGCCTCCGGCACCACACTCATCAGACGAAACGCGGAATTGCTTCCACTTCGCGCCTATTTTCTGTGTGGTCGTGGTGTTACACCGGGCGAGCCGACCTATTCATGCGAAGATGTTAAAGCGGGCTCTACCACTGTTTTTATGAATGGATGAACTATAAGTAGGTATCCCCGGAGCGTTTTAACAGGATTTAATGATTGACACAGACATAATAATAATAATAATACACATTTAATCAGTTCCAAAACACACTGCAACACAATACAACATAAATACAATACAATATACTTGAACAAAAAATGACAGTTAAATGATAGTTATACACAGTTAATGATGATATCAATAATAATATCGTTTTAATTCTGTTTGATGAAATAGAACCACAATATAACTAATATCCTAAATGCGAAAGTTTGGACGGATGGATGTTTGTTAGAGTTTGTAGCCTAAACTTCTAAACGGACCTCGATGAAATTTGGTATAGATGTAGAGGGTAGTCTGAAAGAACACCTACTTTTTTTTTTAATTTCACGCTGATGGAGTCGCGGACTAAAGCCGTATAACATAAATAACTATATTTACACAAGTTAAGCACATGAATTGTATGTTGACAATTATTTACATGTTTAAAGATATTACAAATTGAACAGAAAATATATTAAAGAATGATATATTCCTGTATAAAAGGTACTCTATCAAAAGAGAAATATGTAAACAACATAAGAAGGTTGTTTGTGGTTCGGTAAACACGTAAATTATAACCTCTGTTATGGTGTTACGAGCTACATATCGAAATTGGTTGTATTACCTTATTATTACTTACATTTTTTTTACTAAACTCGCGAATTTGTTTCTGTGGAATTAAAAATAATTAAAAAATTTTCCTGATGGTATTCAATTCTTCTATTCTGCATGTAGCATGTGCAAGTGGCTATTTGGATTCGCCAAAATAGCGAATTGATCGCTATCCATCTACAATTGCAGATTGGCTACTTACCTATTATCGACAGAGGATGGAACACACTTCTCCGTCAAATCCACCTCCTTCAGGTGGGATCGTGGTCAAGTGCTAGCTTAACAAATAAAAAAATCTACCTTCCGTTTTCATTTCTTTATAAGAAAAGGTGAAATTAATGTGGACTAAAATTGGGTCTCCGGCACGCATACTTATCAGACGAAACGCGAAATTACTTCCACTTCACGCTTGTCTTCTGTGGTGATATTACTTGCACAAGAGATAAAACAGTGGAATTCTACGGTAGAAATATTACATAGATTATCAAATAAAAATACAAATATATTTTTGATTTACAAATTATCAAAGAAATATTAGAGTTCGTTAAAAAAATTTGAACAGTCTCTTTCAATTTTAAGTTGATAACGCTTTTAATAAAATTGAGAAAAAAATCGCTGTCATAGCATGCGGCGCTATTAATATTATGAAAGCCACTCCACTCGAAAGTCTTTTTTTCATTTAGTACTTCATTCTTGAAGTAACGTTGATGAAAAAATTTATTGTACATTCTGGAAAAGGTAAATTCTTTCTTTCTGTATAATGTGACCAATGCATAAATGTGCGTGTTTTTTAGGGTCTTGAGCTACCTATCTTTATTCTTTACTAGCTTTCGTCCTCGATTTCATCCTCGTGGCATTAAAAGCGACAAAGCGTAGTAGCCTATGTGTGTATAATCTTCCATCCGTCCATTTAAACTTTCGCATTTCTAATATTTGTATGTTTATCTTGTTCTTTACTATATTTTATCTTAATTATCTTTTAAAAATACATCTAAAATAACCATTTTTCTTTCATTATCTGTAGAATAAGACAGAAAAAAATATATTTTGTTAAATATATAAATATACTAAAAATATATTACGTTACGAAACTCTCGTATTTTTTGTCGATGTCGATGTAATGCGTCAGAGTTTTCTTTCAATTTTTATCCTCTTTACAACATAAATATCCATTATGCCATTAAAGCATAGCTTTGCCCTTTCAAACACATTAGCTTTTATGGTTAACTTTGTTAATAGAACATACTGTTTTATCGTATTTCAGTAAGTCTAAATTTTCCGGTTTGTCTTTAGGATATCCACTAATATAAGGCCGAGAATACAATATCATAACATCTTTTTTAATTAGAAGTTTCAGGTCTTGATTTCAAACCGTGTATAGACTTCATCATCATTCATCATCATACAACAATAGTTTCATAATCTACTTCACTATGTAAAGAAACCTAACAAGTTTTCTCCTCAAGTTAATTTTCAAACTCGTATCTCTACTATCCGATGCAAATCTCGGAAAACGGTAATTTGAATTTCAATATAGCGCGTTTGTAATAACATACATGTAAACTTTATAGCATCCAGTTTGAAATTTGCTATCGATGTGGTTTCTGTGAAAAACTTCCATGTTTTATTTGCTCTGTTTATTTAGATTTAATACTGGGACTTTTGACCATTTATAAATATTTATTTTAATACTCGCATTCAAAATGTTACCATTAAAAGTAAATATGTTTTTAAATAACATTATTCTCCTATAAGATGGGAATTCACAGTGCGGTAAAATTGAGTATTGGCATGCCAGTTAGTTACGTTACAGCCACTGGCTCATAACCAAAAGTATTTGAAATCATCATTTTAATTTTTTTTTTACTTTTTTTTTAGAATTATCTTCTCGTTGATTTTTTGTAATGTCTTTTAATTAAAAGCATTTTTTATTAAAAACATTTTTTCCGTATATAACTTGGTAAGATTTATTCGTAATTCGTTTATCGTTAAGTCGCGACTCACGTTCTGTCGTCACAACTAAAAAGCAATTCAGTTTGCTCGGAGTTGCTCCCTTTCAATATGTTCGTTGATATATTTTATTTTAGTGAGGCAAACGGGAGCACTTGATTTGGTGTCAAGTGTACAGCGTGAAATAAAATGGAGAAAACATTTAGTGTATGCACTTTGAATGTCCTTTTCATTTGAGAAATTTTATTAACTAATAGGTTTCGCCTGCGAGTCCGTCCGTCGAATAAAAAAAAACAAAAGTAGCCAATGAGTCCTTTCAGATTGTCCTCTACATCTATACCAAATTTCATCGAAATACGTTCAGCCGTTAAGGCTACAAACTCTAACAAACATCCATCCATCTAAACTTTCGCGTTAATAATATTAGTATGATAAATAAAACTATGAAGTACGCTTACACTTATTAGAAAAGTATATAAAGGTCCTATAAATATAAAGGTATATAACACTTATTTTTTTAGTTGTTATATACCTGTTTTGATATCAAATTACGTTATAAAACATTTTTTATGTCAGTTGTAAGACTTTTTAATGTGTCAAACGAGTATGGTTGTTAATAATTTGACGATGGAAATTAGTATGCGGGACTACGTACTCTGTGACATGTCCATTGCAACTTTGTACCGTAATCCCATTCGCATTAACATGTCAGATAATGCAGATGTACTTTAACCCGATTAAGAACAGAAATTCATTCGAAGCGGTGGATTTTAAAAGTAGTTTGTAAAAAGTGTTTGTCTGTTTTTTAATCCTTAGAATACCTTCCAATGATAACACCTTCGACTTAATTGGTTCATGATTCTAGGCCACGATAGAATGGAACGCTATTAATGTTTTACTTTATCGACACTTAGGGTAGGCTCTGAGCCCCTTAGTGGGGACATTTAGTGAGCTGATGATGATGTTGATCACACAACAGAAGTATATACGCCTCTCAGTTCAGTAGTAAACATTTATCATCTCTGATATATTATTTACTATTTAATTTAAGAAAACATACCTTATTTCCGTATCTTGATATTAATCCGGCTCGAAGGACCTTTCCAATACCTTTTGGTTTACGATAAGGACGTAATATTAAGGCAACAATATAGCCTCGACCTGATGTCGGATTATGAAAGCTTACGTAATATTGACGAATAACAAATAGGAAGCTATTAAATATTTACTCTTGTTGAGTTACGAGATATTGTTTATCTCTCATAGAAAGTTTATGTATTTAGTTATTAATGTAACCTTATTCAAGGCACGAGGACGTTAATTACGTTAATAATTGCTTATGCGCCAATAGCCTAATGGTTTGGGGTACGGACTACCGATCTTGAGGTCGAGGGTTCGAGCCCCGCCGTTCGACTATTGTCATGAACCATATCCTAGCACAAGCCTATAGCTTAGTTGGAATGGTTAAAGGAAATCTTGGTAAATTAACAAAAATCTATTAATATTTTTTAAACCCTCAAATATATACCCATCTGAATTTTCGCATTTATAATACTAATAAGTAAGTTGTTTATATTGAAGTACGAGAGAGGTTCATATATTATTACACGAAGAATGCAATCATTAATATTTAGCTTACGTATGCACTCATGTGCAATTTCGTCTCCGCTTTGCTGTTAGCAAAGTGACATCAGAATAAGCGACGTAAGTTATGCTTATTTGTATAAATGTCTCGTGACTCTGCAGTCAAAATGAATAGAGAATTAATTTTATGGCTTTAGGAGAACATCTTAAAATACGTAATATTCTCTAAAAGGCATAAAATCATGTAACTAAACATAATATTAATTAAGGTCAACTAAAGGTTAAAATCTCTTTATAAGAATAATGAAAGCAATCAGGTTTTCTTTACTACAACGTTTATTTTTAACTTTTAGTTGTTACGAGTTGTCGCCCGCAAACTTCGTAAGCGCACATTTGGACTACCTGTTACGTAATTTTGACAGCGCGGAATAAAAAAAAAAGTAGCCTATAATATGCCTATCCATGTCAGCTGGAGAGTCAATGGAGGGTCATTGAAAGTCCCGTCGAAATTGCCCCAGCCATTATCCAGAAAACGCGGCTTGCGGACAGGCAGACAAAAATGTTTTAAATGCGATTTTCTTTATCAGCAACGTAAATACATCATCTTCCCGAAATCTGGATTTTTTTTTTTGATATCACAAACGGACACTCCAATTTTATTATGTGCATCGAGAGATTAAAACTTGAAGACAAAAATATTATTCCTAAATTATGATCTTAATCATAGTATATAGCATTGGATTGTTTAATTCTAAGATTTATTATATTCATTATTTATAAGTGATTTTTATAGTATTCAGCAGTTATTTATATGAAAACTTCAAAAGCCTTTATAACACGAAGTGACATTCGATTCAATTTCCAGTTGGACCCTTTTATCAATTTACATTTTGAACGGAATACAGAGAATATGCGGGAGTCAGTTGACGCGGCGCGCTGGGACTCTATTCATGATATTGACACCTCTAGCTCTCCTTTGAAAGTGTTAAGCTCAAAGCTTACCGTGAAATTACACTCACGTTACACTTGTATCGAAACATCTATGTTTTTTTAAAGAAAATGTAAACTATTTGAATGCTGACTCCAAACAGAACACGTCAAAGAAGTTCTCTTCCCCTATCTACTGTTTTCTAATAAGGAAACTAGCTCATGCTGGCAACTTTGCCCGCGTGAATTTATAAAATAATTAAGAATGTAGCTCATGTTATTCACGTAGCTTTTTGATGTTAAAGAATTTCTGAAATCGGCCCAGTAGTATTTGAGTTATCAATACATACAAAAATCTAAATTATAAAGATATAATATTAGTAATTAACGTCACATATTAAAAAGGAATTTGCCGCAATAAACAGATGAATAGCAAGTTGAATTCTGTATGTATTATAATCTAGCTATATTAAATGATAGTGGTCAATTCAAACGACAATATGGCACCATATATGAACAACAATTTGTTGGTAAATAAAAGGATATGAAGGTAATAAATTACGTAAGAAGCTGAGGCGTCATTGTATGATTCATGGGGTCGTAATATTACAAGTCACGTGCCGACCTCGCGGCGAAAACGAATCCGCATGCCCACGCGACAAGCTCGTCTCGATGTACTGCCAAAGGATTTATGCAAATTCTGTATATGCCAGAAGAATTTTAAATATTTCACTTTTGTCTACTGCTTAATTACGGCTCCAATGATCTTAATACATTTGTGGGCGATGTAATTGCACTTCTTTCTGATATGCTTTTTTATAGACTTTTGTAATGAGCATAGAAGGTCACATTTCATTTTTTATTTTGTAAAATATTTCATCTTTTGGTTAAATCTTTTAGACGTTGCTAGGGTGTACATTATTTATTTTACCATTTTTACGTTAATTTTCTTTAAAAGTTGAGGTATATTGAATCACATTCACGGTCGCGCACGGTCCTTTTCGTTTTGCATTATTTTTAACATCTTTGTTAGTATCAGCTAATTCTGTTCTACTATTCAAGGCATCTATTAAAGTTTTTCCTAACCTATCTTACCGAAGAGTTTTCCAACAATGTTAAAAATCTCATTTTATAATCTATACTTTACATACCAATTAGTTGGTCGCGTATGAATTTCGTACAGTAACATTCCATACCCTTAGGAAATAAGCTGTTGAAGCAATTTGTTATAAATCAAATTTTAAGATCCTTTTCCGGAGTATTTAATGCGAATACAAAGCATAAGAAGATAATTTACATCTACTCATTCCAGTTCCAGTTTACATAAATTATTCAATGGACTTTTAGAAAGAAAAAATTTGATCTCTATGATAGATTCAGAGACAAACTTATCTTTATTTGCCTCTCCTGCGTTTTAATGTCCTGGCATAATGAAAGGAAAACCTTGCGACTAACAAATTAAAGAAATAAACCACAATAAGAGGTAAAGATGCATTTTGCGTTTGCTAATAATTAAATAACATACAGTATTAAAAGTGGAAGATATTATAAACGAACGGTGACACAAAGGAGTATAAAATACGAGTAGTAGTAATCTTCAACAAATTTCCCTTGACCCATAAATCAGCTGTTGTCTGCGCTAGGGGAAGGTTACTTGATTATTCCCCGCGGCCTACTATTGATCTTAATTAAACCGCTCATAATCTTCTAATACTAAAGGTAACTATAGAGTTTTAACCATATACTAAATTGTAAGGCGAATGTCCACCACTTAATCCTGAACCTTATAATAAATCTTTTATTATTCTATTGTTTTAGTCCTTATGTTTTAAAATAATGCGGATTAAATATTGCAATTTCAAGAAAAAACCTGATCTATCGTTTTGTATCGTTGTATCGATCTCAAATATCGATTATTGCTTTCAGAATTAGAGTATCTGTTCACGCAAAATACGCGCTAGTCGTGGAGTTGCGGAATCCGTCGCCCCTACTACTAGAGTATATGTTTAAGAGATATCTGATCTTTAATTAACCTGAAAATAGCTTCTCTCTGTAAGATATTAACTATTAAAAATACCAACAAAACTTCACAATACTATGTTATTTCACACATTCAATAAAACTGCATCTCGCTGATGATAAGCTGAAATAGTTTGTTGTTTTAAAATGATACATCGGAATGTTTAATGAAAAACGATACGTCGATATTTGGCTTCACTGCATTCTAAATATATGCGGTCATTTCATTTAATCTGTGCGGTAAAATGTTTAGACCTATGTCAATAATGCATCTATGATCCACAAGTAAAGCGGCGAATTATAGCTTGTATTCAAAAGTACACGCGGACAATAGCTATACACGTGTTTCCATTATTTACCTTTTCTACCGTAACAAATTTAATCAAGAAAGGTGGAAGTTAGGAGAGGAAATGAGTTATAGCGCCCTCTGTTTATGGAGCAGGAAATATTTTATGAATTAAAACTCCAGATTACAGCCGAAACGTTGAAATTAATTAATATTTAATATTCTTCTATTTAATAATAAATTGAAGAAGCGGAGATTTTTATTGTTCATTGTTAACGCTTAAATGTGCACTGTTATATACAAACAATATTTAACAAAAGTATGCTAGATTTTTTGTTATTAATTTTCCTCTATTACAATTGTTAGGAAAAATCACGCATTTAAATGTCAATATTCACTACCTGTTTAAACAAATACGTTTTAAGAACGATTAATTTTAAGCAGTTTTCATGAAAAGAAACCCAGAAGAGTTAAAGATATAGCTTTTCAGTGTACGCTTCCATTATATATAAAATAAATACAAATGCTTATGTTTACGTCTGTTTCTATTTCCAACGGACAAACAACGTTATCGATATATTTCCGGCTGTGGACCGTTACTTTTATTCTTCTTGACGTGCTGTGAAAAATGATCACTAAAAGCTGTAAAACTTTGTACCTTATTGAAGAATATAATAGAGTTGAAATTGCTATGATCGATGTAAGTTTACCATAGTCCCAGGTGGTAGTACCAAGCAAAAATTGTTGTGTAATGTTCTGAATACGAAATCCGTTTTGGAAATACATTTTATTTTGGTATTTAAAATGTCCCGTTTGTGTGAATTGAATCAAACATATTTATTGGACACTATAACGAAGGAACTATCATATAAATATTGTAAATGCGAAAGTTTAGATGGATGGATGTTGTTGTTAGAGTTAGTAGCCTAAACTGCTGAACGGATTTGGATGAAATTTGGTTTAAATGTAGGGGGTAGTCTGGAAGAACACATAGGCTACTGACTTTTGCTTTTTTTTAACACCACGCAGACGAGTCTCGGTCTAAAGCTAGTAAATAATAAATCCATCATCAATAATAAGACTATATTCATAACATATAACATTTTGCATTATCAAACATTTTAAACCGTGATATAATTGTAATAATCAAAATAACTTTCAAAATAGATAGAAAAATCAGATTGCAGATTGTTCAATTTTATATGTATACTTTTTACTTTTATAAATCGTCACAAGTGCTAAAATTTATTTTTTATATATTTAGTACATCTCAACTTACAAACGCGTCGAGGACAATTTAAAACATCACACAAATTAACAATAACAGACTAACATTTTTCGCATTTTTATATATTTTATAACCTCACTTAGGGAGTTCCCAATCAACTGCGTCGTTATATTTTTCCGGTTCCTTCAATGGAACAAATATTGCTATTTTAGACAATGCACCTGAAACAAAACGAACAATGCACTTTTAGATAGAATCATTCTTTGAATATTGAGGGGTTAAAGTATGAAATTGCAGTAAAAATGTACTGATTAGTTTTTAAAGAAGAACCTCAAATATATCTTGTGAAAAACTGAATTTGTCTAATAAATATCACCCATCCACTTGCCCTTATCCCTTATGGAGGGTCGGCACAGTATGTGCTGCTCTTCCATACATCTCTATCAGCCGTTATATCTGAATCCACTCCTTTCTTAAGCATATCTTCCTTCACACAATCCATCCATACTTTCTTCGGTCTTCCTCTTCCTTTGTAGCCATCCACATTCAATCTCAACACTTATATTATTATATACCTTATATACCACGCTAAATATATAATAAATAAATAATAAATAATAAATATCACCCGATTATGTTTATTATCTCTAATAAAAGTTTTTACATTTGAACCTCTATTGTGTCTAACAGCCGTATACTGAAAAGAACCTAAATACTTCGTAACGGTATTTAGAATTTAAGTGTGGCCTTATCATTTAAGAAGCTACGAAACATTTCAATTTTCAATATTAGGGCGTTTCTAATATTTTTTTTAGAATACATGAGACCAAAAACACACCTGTTATTATTCCACCAATGATCGCAATACCCAAGGTAGCGATCAACCCTTCAAATTGCGCGAGCGCTTGCACGGAGGAAGTTTTTGTCTCGTTTTGAGGTGGACCGCCGGTTAAGTTACTGGCATTAGCCTGAAAAATAAATCTTATCAATATTACAAATGCCAAAGTTTAGATAGATAGATATTTGTTAGAATTTGTAACCTAAACTGCTGAACGGATCGATTTTGTCATAGATGTATAGAGGATAGTCTGGAAGAACACATAGGCTATTATTTATTCAATTCCAGGACAGAGTCGCGGGTAAAGCTAGTGCATTTTATAAAGGCATTTCCAAACAATCGCCTACATAATTTTTTTAAAAGCTTTTCTGTAAATTACATCTGATGAATTTCGCTATCGATCGTCAAACTATAAGAAGAAGTACGTCTTGTAGTTTCGTCAAGAATTGAATAAAAACCTACATACTTATAGCAAAGACATTAATTAAATGCATCCATACCAAGGCCGGGAACACAACACCATATTCATCTCCATAAACATCAGTTGTGGCCAAATAAGAAAACAATATAGATAGAAGTCCTGAGTACACGCCTGGCATTCCATGTAGATTGTGTACTCCACACGTGTCCATGACACTGGATTCAGCAAGCGTTGGCTGTAAAATTAAATCTTGCTAATATTATAAATGCCAAAGTTTAGATTTAGTTTAGATTAGTTTTAGTTTAGATGGATTGATGGATGGATGGTTGGATGGATGTATGTTAGAGTTTGTAGCCTAAACGGCTGAACGGATCTCGATGAAATATAGTATAGACGTAGAGGATAGTCTGGAAGAACACATAGGCTACTAGCTTTTGTTTTTTTGAACCCCACGCGGAAGTAGTCGCGGGCGAAAGCTAGTAAATAATAATAGTTTAGAGTACGATTAAATTGCAGTTACAAAAAGATGTATTCATTCTTGATTGTCCAGTTTTGTTTACAATAATTATACGGCTTTCCTCTTATATTTGAATTAATTGTTTACTCTGAATCTTTGTCTTAGACAAAATATGGACAAAACAATTACAGGCCGTCGAGTCGTAACGGTCTAAAAAGTATCATTTGAATGCTTACCGTTAAATACGAGTATCCTAGTACACTTATAAATCCAGCACCAATGCCTATAAAAATGGCTCCACCGCAACTAATGTGCATGTTACATACTGCGCCGACAGCGACTCCACCAGCGAGTGTAGAATTCTGAACATGTACCATATCCAATTTGCCCTCCTCGTGAACAAATGACGATACAATGAATGCAGTTACCTAAAAATATTCCTTTTCAATTCCTTATTCCTATCAATTGATAGAATCAGAGATAACATCCAAAGTTTAATGTTGTTGTCAAAGTTTGCAGAGAATTTATCGTTATCATTAATGTTAGGTTGTCCTACGTTTCAACGGAGAAACGCATATTTCATTTATTTTTTTACATACATAAGAAAAAAATATCATGAAGGTATCGAATCAAAAACATTTACGAATGGTTAAATTTAGCTGGGAAACCGACTACTTTAAGTACCTTTTTTTTATAAGAGAAGAGGGCAAACGAGCGGCGAGAACACCAAGGTGGTCAACGACGCCCATGGACATCCGCAACACCAGAGGAACTACAGATGCGTTGCAACTAAAACCCTACTTGCTTTAAAATATAGCAGCTGAGAATTTCGTTGGACATGATATATGTTATTTTTATGACATGATATTTTTTTCAAATTTACTATGGTACATCCTTCTCTAGAGCTAACCCTGCGTCGTTGCTATTTTCAAGACGACAACAAAAATAACTAAAATAATTTAATGGATTAATTCAGGTATGCAAAACAAAGTTAAAATATGTAAATGACATCGTAATTTCTACTTACGGTCGCCGCAGCCAAAGAGAGATATGTGTTAATGATCGCTCGTTGACACTCAGCGTTTGAGTGCGTTAAACCAGAATTAAATGACGGCCAGTAAATCCACAGAAAAAGTGTACCTGCGCAATAAATAAATTACTAAATGACTAAAAAAAATGTTAAAAATTCGCTACTGCTAGAAAAAATTCAATACGTTCGTCTGGTAACTCTTTTTATATACAGGGAAAGAAAGGGGAAGTAATTATACAAAATAGCAAAATCTATTTAGCCGTTGACACTATGAATAATCACAATATATTGAACATTTGAACAATTCTTACATACAAACAAAACTCTCTTATCAGGTAACATATCAATGCAATGACTTTTATTGAAGATGCCAAGTACACAGTACCTATCATTGCCGTCATATCAGTTGAATAAATCGGCCGATTTAACTGATTCTGTTGATCAGGCCTTTTTTTACGGCCGTAAGCCATTGCCCAACTCGCAGCAAGTCCAAAGTACGCTCCAAACGTGTGTATAGCTAATGAACCGCCGATGTCAGCTGTCTGTAAAAAAATATATAAAAAAACATACAGACGAATTGAGTACCTCCTTTTTTTGGGAAGTCGGTCAAAAATAAAAAAAAAA
>NW_013527804.1:4972583-4998089 GCF_000836215.1 Papilio polytes
CGTTTTGATGCTACAAAAAAATCTACGATAAAAATCGATTACATTTTTCAAACATCTAGGCTGCTTTGACCTACGTAGGAGGCGATGCGCAGAACATCATTTTAAGTGTAGCTGAGCATAACATGATGCGGCGGAGAGCATTACATTGCTCATCTCAAGATCAACAGATCATCCGCCAAAAAAAATTGGAACGCTCTGCACATGTTTTTTGGTTCAAATGTTTGATTTCGTGATGTTTTGTTTTGAACCTATGTGGACTTGCACCACTAGCCATAAACCTTATACTTAACTGTTGTAATGCAAACTGCAACGGTGATGGACTTACTTTAAACTGTGACGTAATTAGCCAAAGGTTGAAGCAGGCGAACACAGTCTCGATGATAGCTATGAATAATAGCTGGTTCACCGACGTGATGCCGAGAAGAGCCCCGAATGTGATTAATATTGTTGCCGCCATAATGTCAGCTTCTGCAAAGATAATACGAATATTTAATACCAGAATAGATCATTAACATATTCATTCAGTCAGTCTCTCGCTGTCAAACATATCTTAAAGTTTTCTATAGTTTAAATTTACCTAATGTATCTCGAAAATTTAAAATTTCACATTAAGGATGAAGTGCAGATCCATGTACTTTGCTTATAATTACTTAAAAATGTTCAATGAATAAAAACATCTTGCTGTCGAATACAAACCGACTGATGCATGAATCGGTCTATACGGACAAAAATAGCCCTAGAATATGTCCCATCAAGCAAAAAAGGACCTTATACCTACCGAGTAAAGTCTTCTTTGTGATGTAAATAATGTTATCTTTCATGTGGTACCACGACTGGCAGAGCAGTGCCCATTGTATTACGAGTGCGGCGAGGAACATGTTGAACCCGACGCCACTGTAGCAGTACTTTCTTAGAAAAGTCATAAGAAACCCGAAACCAATGAATATCATTACATGTGTGCCTTCAAATCCTGTAACAGAAAATCATAAGTTAGGTAATTAAAACAAATAAATCCTTGTTTGATTGTAAATGTGGATAGCTACAAAGGGAGAGGAAGGAAGAGACCGAAGAAAGTACCCATGGATTGTGTTAAAGATTATATGCTTAAGAAGGGAGTGACTTCAGATATGACTGCTGATAGAGATGTACGGAAGGGCAGCACATCCTGTACTGACCCTCCGTAACAAAGGCAGGTTAATGACATCCTTGTTTGAAAATTGAAGGAGGATGTAATTTCGAGATAATAATAAAAATGAGGTGGAATAATCTATAGAATTATAGATTGTGCTACAAATTTTTGAATGTACTGAAGTTTAATACAAATTAATGTTACTAACACCCGCTCTCACATACACTGATTCATTTATCATGCAGCACAAAGAGCATCGATTTATAAAATACGTACAACAAAAGATGTGAACAAACTTTGCTTTACGCTACAAATTTTATAACATACTGACATATATGCATTTACATTTTAACGCCATTTTACTTAATTCCCTTATGATTTTCTATATTTTATACTAACATTTTCCAGCGACTATGTCGGCGCGAATTTAAAAAATACTTTATAAATGTGTTTTGGATATGCATTCTAATAAACATCCATTCATTCATCTAAACATTCGCATTTATATTATTAGTAAGACAATCAAAATAACTGTTACAACTACTTGATTAAAACGTACATCATCTAAAAATTTTACACCAACAAAATTCTAATATCTGGAACAAACGATTCCTTTCAAATCTTAACTCAGAAGGTACGATAAATACTAATTAGATTCGCGACTGTCTCAATTGTTACCAATACGCCTGAAACTCGGCTTAGACAGAACAATCGCCCCGTATTACTGGGGATATATCTTTCCTGTACTACGAGGTAATTTCATCGGCCCAGATGTTATTAAAGGGGACGAATGATCGAATGAGGGATAAGGTCGATCCACGTGGAATCGTATTAATCTTGAAAGACTTTGTATTGGTGTCGAAGTAATTCGAGATGAGATATATTGATTGAACTATGTTGTATTAATTAGTAAGCTAAATATACGATTGTTAGAGAAATTGCATAACTTTGGATAGAAGTTATGTAAGTATAAATCAAATCAAGTATAAATAACAGAAGGTCTAACACGAAAATTCTAATGACAGTTAAAAATTACTTATTTTTAACGTCATTGACAAAACATTCAAGTGTTTTAACAATATTCGTGATACGTTCTCTATAGTCAAAGTCAATATAACATTTTTTGGACTTTTAGGGCCATTCCCACTACTGGCTGATAGGGGCTCAGATAGTCTAAAATGACGAATGAAGTGACGTCTCCTGTCAGATAAGGTAACAAAATCCGATATTTTACACGTTGGATTGTTAGCAAACAATTTACAACTTGGGAGAACCGGCCTTTAATTACAAAAATGATACAAATTTGAAGGGTATTTTCAGGATATAACGATAAATTATTTGCCTGTATTTTAGTATAAATATAGTCGCTAGATTTTAAATGTCACATACAATATTTTTCACTGTATGTAGTATCAAAGGGGAATTACGCCCTGACCTGTTTACATTCTATACACAAAGTTCTTTAAAGCAATTCCAGTGGACCACGAAAAAAAATTGTAAAGACGTACGTAAGTCTTAAAATTTTAAATGAACTTTTTTGTGCATTGAATTAGTTTTTAAAGTTAGAAGATAGTTTTTTTTTTAAAAAAAGAGTGTTTTAATTAATGTTAAAACAAAATCGTAAAATCTTAAACAATACAGTTCGCAAGTGTTTCGTTGAAAATAATTTCAACAATCATCTAAGTGGATTGTAGAGAAACTACGAAAGGAATGTACAATCAGCTGCATAAATGTGTATACACTTACAAAATTTAACAAACGCAACGCAATACGCTTTCAGATTCAAAAATATGAATGTGCGAATTCGTATATGTACTAACAAGTACGAACCCAAACTATTGACAAATACGTCCATAAATATAAAAAAAGTATAGGCTTGGCTATAACTGTAAAGTTTTGTAAATGCATAAATATAGATTCCACAGACTACAAATACTTTCCTAACCTGGATATCAATCCCTTCGTTAACGAACACATCAAACAATGACTCAAGTCAATACATCGGACGTATACTAAGTTCACAAACAGGATTACAAAGCTACTTTGCTACGGGCTACATGCATAATTAACGTGCTACGAACTTCGTAGCTTCGTAGACGCTCTATCCACAATCTTAACATACTCAGTTATTTCCACTACAACAATTCATGATATACATTAATCCTATTAACTTCAAGGTAGAATTTATGGCAAGAGTAGCACATTTCTTAATGGAATAAAAGAACAATCTATACATTCAGTACTATTATTTACGCTGTTCATTTCGGTATAAAGATTTTTTTTTAATTTCTATATATGTGTCTTTCCGGAAGATCGCGTTGGTTTGTTCTGAACTTGGTAGGAAAGGGAGTTGACGTTAGCAGGAATTTTTTAGGTTATTTTATCTAACACAAACTGTCGAAGTCCCGTACGCCCGTTAGTTAGTTATTTATTTAATTTACTAATATAATAAAGAGGAAATATTTGTAATGTTACGAAAACGTTTTCACGAATATTGATCTCACTTGGCATAAACCTTCAGTTGTTTTTATAATCCGAATGAATTAAATAACTAAAAATGTGTCAACCGTATCTTAACTAATATTTGAACATATTAAACTTCAATGAATTGAATCCTTTCCGCTAAATTTCACCGTAATCATTGACTATCGAAACCCTAATTAATAACTTATGGCGTCGTTACTGTATTGACCCAGTTAAGGTAATCCTGATAATTATTTTGGTCACCCATTCAAATTATTTGCTTTAGTAATATACGGATAAACTCGTTACCCACGTTCAATTTTATCTGAGTAGTACAATCCTTCAGATAAATCATCTCGATTTAAAAACATCTCTGGCCTCGATCCAATCAATTAAGAAAAAATTACCCAGTAAAAAAATCTAAACGACATGTTTTACACTTTTTTGCATTACAAAATTCATTTGGACAACGCCGGGTCTAAACACCTAGTACAGGGTACTTCTTACGTTTTTACTATGGAATATCATACACGAATTTTTAGTATTATTAGAAGTTTTAATTTATCTTTACAATTTGCTATCACAGAGTGCGCGGTCGGCATTGTATGCAACCAATTTGGAATGTGAAAAACGCAGATTATATCCTGGCTTTTGAATGTGTGTAAATTATAGATGAATATTTGTATAGGGCTCTGTCACCCACAGATTCTCGCTTTAGGGTTGCCACTTAAAATTAAAATATATTTTTCTGTTTTAAAAAAAAAAACCAAATTAACTATTTTTAATAAGTAAACGTAAACAAATCCTGCTTTAGTTTTATGATTTAAGATTTTAAAGAACTATAAAAATTTACATGTGATATATGATAGAAAAAAAAAAGAAATTTAGAATAATCAACCGATTATTGGGCATATCTGAATAGGCATTAAGAGAAGTTTTTATGCAAATTTTACCTGCTTAGTTATTTAATTAAAAATGATATTAATGATTGGTTCGAAAAATATGTGTATCTTTGTCATTATAAAATGTTTAATTTAATTTTGGCAGCCCTTAATTAAAACCCTATCCTCTGACCTGAATTCAGCTCGTATAGGAAAACTGGGCGGAACTTGTGATCTCTAAAAGTGCTCGTTGCTTCTTGGTGCATTTCAATTAAGCGGGGGACGGGTGGGGCAGCGTATTCACGCTTATAACAGCCACTGCAGTGATAACTTTAGCGTTTAAAAAGTCTCTATCATAATTATTAATATTTTATGGTAAATTTACCTTTAATTAAACGCTGTCCATAGACATTCGCAATTGGAGATGCGTTGCCTACCCTTATCCGATAGAGGAGGAGATGCACATAAAGAGGATATTTCCCCTTCCTGTGTATCTCCTCCTCCGTCAAATCCACTTCCCCTTCCCATCCTCTCCTTATAAGTAGTAAAGAGAAAGGGACTTAAATTAGGCCTCCGGCACCTTTTATATTTTATATTGTATATAGAATTTTAGATTATATATATAAATTTGTTTGATTAACAAGCATTAAATCGATTGGCTAAAGATTCTATTCAATGTACTCCGATCAATATGAATCTGGTAATAGTTTCTGATTCACTGAGCTTTCTCTACATTCTAAGATATATAGTAAAAGCTCATCGGAGCGCGCATTACAAAATAAATAAGCTCTCCGTTCGTGCAATTCACTGTAATAGCAACAGAACGAAGTCCTACGCATTAAATGTAAGTTGAAATATAAATCTAAAAATGTAAGTGAACTATACTCGTATATTAAATTTTAAATTATTTGGAACTATGCTATACACTCGATGCTGTAGGGAATATATTTCTAATAAGATAAAAAGGTATATGTTTTATAACCTAAAAATTAGAAAATGAGTATTTACATTGGCATACTATATTTTTTTCTTATGGTATCAGTATAACTCCTTGTTGCATTCACATTTGCTTTATTGTAATTTAAAAATATAAATTTAAACGGCAATAATGTCCATAAGAAAGTATCAAATAATCACAGCAAAAAGATTTAATTTAGAAAGTATCCGCTCCGCTCTTCACTATGGGACGTTTAACATAAGCATCGCGTTGATTGGCTCATCCCGAGCTAACGGCGTTTAAATTGGCCGTGAGAACGACAATCCACTCCCTAGTGCGGGTCAACCTCGGTTACGTTAAATTAATGTACAGTATCGGATACGGTTCGATTCCGTATAATCGAATCGTATTGAGTCTCAAAAGTATCCGATAAGAATTGTGTCATTGAATCGCGCTTATTTTACAATACAAATACAAATAAAAATATTGTTTTGGTAAGCAAATTAGAAGTCAGAATGTTAAAAATGAAAAAACTTTACAGATATTTTGAATAAAAATTATACATAAAACAATCATGGTAGGAAAAATTCTTCGACACTATAGAAGGATTTTTGTATAAGCCATGACTTGAACTTGTTTTTTAAATGACGCGAGGCTGGTAGCCGCTGTGACGTTACTATGTTTCTCATCTTCACATTACTGTGTTTCTAAAATAATCTAATTGTCTCATAATAATTACTCCCTTTTCTTTCATTTTAAATGTATAATTCCGTTCGCGGATAAAAAAAGACAAAACTCCTTTTTTGTTTCAAATCATTTCAAATAATGTTAGAGAGCTAAAAGGTTTTATATTATTTAATACATTTTCAAATAAACATTATCATTATCAACTTTTCCTTGTCCCTATAGAGCACAGTAAATACTGCTCTTCTATACATCTCTCAACCGTCATATCTGTATCTACTCTCTTCATAATCAAAACCTCTTTCACACAATCCATACATACTTTTTTCGGTCTTCTACCTTTGTAGCCATAGAACATTTTGCATCGTCTAGTTCTATATCTTCATATTATAACAAAATTGGAATATCTTTTTGTAAAATAAAAAAAATCAAGATTTCAGGAAGATAAGGGAGTTTAATTATTTTTTGTCTGTCTGTCCGCAAGCCGCATTTGTTCCGGGTAATCTCCGTAACGGCTGGGCCGATTTCGACTGGACATTCACTAAAGGGTAGCTGACATAAACAGGCATATTATAGGCTACTTTATTCTTTATATTGTAATTTAAAACATTAATCGGCCAGACATATAATTAGCGTTAGATGATTTTTCGAAATCAATCATAATTGGTTACGCGTGTCCTATTCATTAGTATCGAATTACACATAGCTGTGACGTCACAACAGGAGGATCTCGCGCTCACCTTCACCTTATATCATTAATGTTTATAATTAATATCTATTAATTTAATTACAAAGACGTGCTTGTTAGACGGTGGGGAATGTTACACTAATTAGTAATATTATTCTGAAGATGAGTTCCTTTGACACGTTTCCTCATTGAAAGTAATGTTGAAGTTTTTATACGTACACAAGGCTTATAATTTGGATAATATTTCTCATATTACAGTAAAGATAATGAGAAGTTTCAATACTTGACAGCAGTGGAAGAGCTTTCAACAAAATTAACATTTTCTATTATACAATTATGACAGCCTTTTTGAGATTTTCATCTTACTAATCTTACTTCTTACTAATTTTACTAATATTATAAATGCGAAAGTTTCGATGCAAGGATGTTTTTTAGAGTTTGTACGCTGTACAGATTTCGATGAAATACCCCTTTAGACCACGACCACACAGAATAACTACAGCCGGCAAATGCATGTCAGAGACATAATTTTAGTTTTTCCTTACCACTACTTTATTAAGTTAAGGATAGGAAGGGATTTGACGCAGGTAGGACGCATAACCTATAGAAGAGGGAAATATCCACTTTCTTCACGGCCCTCCGTCGATTAAAGGTAGACAACGCATCTGCAATTGCAATCTAGGGACAAGGCTCGCTTTGCAATTTTGGCGAAATCAGGATAGTTTAATTGCCTTTTGATATTATAAAAAAAATGAAATTTTAAACTACGTTACTCAGTCTTTTCTCTGATGTTATTACATTTAAAAGCCAACGTTAAATAAAACCGGATACCAGTATCATTAAAACGTTAATGTGGGTTTATACGGCGTGTGATTTAACAGTTGACAGTGCGCGCTAGTCCAGCCATTGTGACCACAGCACTCAACGAAACTGTGCTTGTAAAGTTGTCATTTCAAAATGACAAGTGAAAGAGAATACATCCCTGCAAACTAGTACTGCAGTAACAGTTTAAAAGTGAACACCATACTAATATTATAAATGCGAAAGTTTAGATTGATTGAAGGATGTTAGTTAGCGTTTGTAGCCTAAACGGCTAAACGGATTTCAATGAAAAATTGGTATACTATATATTGTATATATTGGTACACATAGGCTCTCTTTTGTTTCTCTTTTAATTCTACGCCACGGAGTCGAGGGCAAAAGCTAGTATTAAATAAACACTGATTTTAGATCTCATCGTAAAATATTTAGATGATAAACCACTTATGCTGGGTTTTTGAAGTTTCCACTTATTTTATTATTACCTAGCGATTCGTCAGCGTCAGTTTTACGTATGTTTCAACAGAGTAAAACTAAGTTACGAAGTTGGGAAACACAGGAAGTTATCGATCGAAAAATTGTAACGAATAGTTAAATATAGGATGGGAAACCGGCCATTAAAGAAAGTTATGCTAGTATATGTGCGTGCGTAACTCTTTCGGGTTATATCGTACTAGACTGGCAATAACCATGTAGATATATGATGTAATCAACAGATGGCGTTGTAAAATTACTCTATTAATTTAAATCCTTCATGGTGCAATTATATAAATAACTTACCTTAATTGTCTTCGATATAAAAACCAAACAGTTTTTCTTCTTTTCGTAAAAAATATAGTAAATAAGACAAAGTACCTTGTACGTCGAATTCCTTTACACTTCCGTACTTCACGAACCAGAAGTACAAGACCATGAGGATCACTTGAAATATTAATAAGGACATAAACTTCATCCTTCTGTATTTTAGTAGCATGTCTGTAACCAAAGGAACAATTACTTGCATATATTAAGAGACAAGAGAGTAAGTAGATAATTTTTTCACTGTTTTTATTCGTAGTGATATTTTTAAATAATCATTACGTATATCAATAAGTTATGTCAGTACTAAATTGTTATTTGTTATTCGCGCCCTCCTTTTATGCCACTTTCTATATTCTTCTAGGTTTTAAATAGTTTCTGATAGACAACCGTTAGTATCCCTTTCATAGGGCTAGACATCCTTTTTTGAATATACCTTGTTAACTGTTCTGGAGTAACTATGTTTATGTCCCGAAGTACATGATTGCATTAGTGACAAATTAATCCACGCGGCGCTAGTGTGTTCAGCCTGCGTATTGTTCATCTTTCTGATTTAATTAAACTCAAATCATTGTTGAAAATTGATGATAGAAATAAATTTGTGTTTACATAACTGAGACTTGAACTCAAACACACGCACAATGTTGCTGTATAAAGAGTAACCTGTAAACGACTATGTTATATTTATTTATGACTTTATTATGTGTTTAAATACGTACACTAATGGATTTTCTATATGGGTTTTGCCAACCCAGTGGATCTTCCTTTCGCACTGTGACAGCACTTAAAATTTATACCGCCATCGTCAAAACATACGTTACAATTTAAACTGTATATTGTGTGACAGAAATATTTCTATATCATATTTATTGAACATACATTTAAAATTTTGATACGAATGTCTTTTGATTTTAAAATGTCAAAATTTATAATTTATTGACATTGTTTTACTTCTCTCTTTCTGCTGGCATATTAATGTGCGTCTAAGAAGTTTCAATATTACTGACAATTCTGCTAGGGTTGAAAATAATGTTGTATTTTTTTATTTGTTTATAAGTTATTAGATCTCTTACATACCTGAAATTCGATAATCT
Organism: Papilio polytes; assembly: GCF_000836215.1. Classification (NCBI taxonomy): domain Eukaryota; kingdom Metazoa; phylum Arthropoda; class Insecta; order Lepidoptera; family Papilionidae; genus Papilio; species Papilio polytes. The sequence continues at coordinate 4,982,077 of NW_013527804.1, forward strand.
TCCGTTTTTGCTAAAAGTTTTGATAACTTATTTGTATGTTCTTTTCGAGACGTATCAATAAATTAACCTATACCTTTTTTACTTACTTTAATTTATTAAATAAATAAAATAAAATAAATGGCGAGGTATTATTTATGCCTTCTTATGGAATGGGTTTACTTTTTTGTGTTCAAATAAAAGCAGCTAGAACATTTAATTCCCAAGGTAATTGTTACGTTTTAAATCAAAAAGAAAACAAATAAATATAAGAGATAAATTTTGTTTAGATTAAGAATGATTATGTCAGAGTTGCTTTGTTACGCAACTCGGTTACAGTAAGAAATATTTTTGTTGTCTTAAAGAATTAAGGCTGGAGATAAGAAAATTATTCTTTAACGACGGGATTAATGGACCGCTGGAAAATCTTACTTTGGTTATCTGCTTCGAGTAAAACAAATTAACAGTGAATTGAACAAAAGTTTATTTGAGTGTTAAAAATATTTTTATAACATAATTGTTAAAACATTATCAAAGTAATCTTATTTTACTTTTTTATCTTAATAAATGTTTAACAATGTTAAGTGTTTGATGGGATTTAAATCTTGGTAATAAAAATCCGAAATTACCATGTCAAAAAGCCCACTAAATCGTAAAAAACTGTTTACAAAGCTTAAGAAAATGGCAAAACATTTATTACTACATGTTTTAGTTTTAATAAAAGTAATTTGACAAATGTAAAATTTATTCGATAGTTGTGGTAATGGAGAATTTAATTTCAATTCCGACAATTTCAGATGTAGATCGCCGGACGGCCATTATGCAATTGACTGCACGCGAGTGCATAAATTTTTCAAATTTACTGCCATCCTCTCCTTCATTTTGCAAGTCATAAATATGTTAGTATTCAACGTGTTTTTTCGACAAAGGATGGTTTGATAAATAGTTTAATTTTATCTTTATAAATGGATAGCTGTTCCCATGCGACTTCATCCGCATGAAATTATGAAAAAAGTATTTTATTGTTTACATTTGTCAAATTATCAATTGCAAATGTCATAATGACATGACATGATGACAATCTTGCTTCCTTGATGTTGACAGCAACTTATGGTCTCTTTCCCACATTAGGGTTTTTATCCAAAACATTTACCCCCTAAGTTTAATGGCGTTAAAATATTTAGCCTAAAGCGTGACGCAAGTGTAGGGCTTTTTATTAAAATATGAATTATTCAAAAATATGGTGTAATTGCTGACATCTTAGGCAACTAAGAAGTGTGCGTTTACGCTTTATTATAATAGAATAGATATACGGATGTATGTGTAAAACAATCTATATCAGAGGATCTTTGGTCATATTTTTTATGAAAATCTAAACGGTACGATTGGGGAATCCGCTGGACCCGAGACCCAGTCAATAGGCGTGTTGACAGGGGTCTGATGATAAGGGACATTGTCGTAAAATGGACAATTGAACCTTTTAATTCCTATGCTTCAATTCATTTTGTTTGATATGCTTTGTTTCTACCAGTTTTTAATAACGCATGTTGCTTAATAAAGTAATCAAGATTTATCCTGAGTTTATTTAGACTACACTATTTTGCAGAGCAAATATTTTATATTTCAGTAAACAAATTGCTATATTTATATTTATTTAAATTTGAAAGTAATAAACGGAAAATTAAAACAATTCAAAACCTTTCTATTCTAAAATTGTTAATCAAAAAATAAATTTCTTAAAGTCGACAATTTCTTTTTACCAAATAATACAGTCAGTATAAAATTGTTACAAAAGTTTTCACTTCACTCTATATGCAAAAAACGTTATCATAAAATGGTTGAATTAAATATAAGAAAGAAAAAAAAATACCTGCGATTTTTTTGTAAACAAATTAACCAGAAGTTTGTCACGCTTGCGTTGTGCCTGAAGAACATCTACTTGTCCGCTGAAGTGGATATCGTGTAAGAATAAATGTCACCGTGCAACATTTAATTTCGATCTATTGTGAGTTGTCTAGACCGACATATGATGATCATTTGCTGCTAACGTTACAATGATGTAACAAATAGTTTGTCTCTACACTCGAGAAATATCAATAGAAGTTAATATTTACCATTAAAATTAATATTTCCGTATTGTAGTTCAGAAGAAAAGTAGACGAATATCTAGATATAGGTAACATCTAAAGGTTGCTTACATTGTTGCTTTGAGATGTTATGTTTATGTATAAAATACTGTCTTTGTACGTACGGCAAATTATAGGAACAGAGGGCTTATCATAAATCACCGTAAGAAAGTTTTCGTAACGCCATTAACACAATTTCTATTCAAGTTGTACAGCATCAGGCGTAAAATGTACAAATATATCGATGAAATTACTAACACAATCTCGCCTTACTACGCAAATATTACTTAGCTTGAAAAATTTCAGGCCTTTGTCAAAAAAAAAATGTCAAACTGTACTCGCTACTGAAGATCCGATGAAATTAGATTCTTACAATGTTCAATTTTATCCTTACAATAATATCAGTTTAAAAGTAACGCGGACTTTTCATTTAATATTTTCATTTTTACGGTGGCATTATTTTCTACGTAATAATGTCAATCTACATAGAAAATTATGTAATGGTTCTGAACAAACATGTTTATTGGGCGGCGAGTATTAGACTGTAAAATTACCCTGAACTTGAAGTTCAAACGACGTTATTAGAATATTCAATATTCTTTTCGTTTGCTTTGAGTTATGACTATTGTTATTGCTACAAAAAGATATTAAATGCTCGTATTTTGATACTTGTCAACAGTTTTTGATCTTTCATATGTCTACTAAATAAAGTCTACTAAAGTGAACGATTTAGAAAATGCTATAGTTTGATAAATGTCGAATATGAAGTATCGCATTCAATTTGTATCAAGGCAAATGTCGTACTTAATAGACAGGTATCGTAGTGACGAGACAAACAGGCATAGCGAACAATTATGAACTATCGATATTTGGTTTAAATATTTATCGAACTCTATTACAAATTATGATTTTCTTATTAACTAATTTAGGGGACAATTCTTGTATTGATTATAGTGTAGAGAATTTAGCGATGAAAGAAATAATAGCGAAATCCAATTCGATTACGTTCGGCTGTAGTAGTAATAAACATTTATTTACTCTCATTATTTGTAATGGTTCTGCAAGTCATTATTTATTTGAGAAAACAGTCTTTTTTCAAATCATTAGTTATAACTATGAATCTATCGATTCGAACTTCTATAATAATAAAAATCGAAAATCGATAAGATTCATGACTCATTTTACACAACCCATCCTTATTAAATTTGGAATGAATTGTCAAACGAATCTAAATTATTTAGACAAACTATAATAACTATAACGTTATACGCAAATCCTAAAAATACAAGTATAGTTCAAAAGTGTATTTGTTTATTCCAGTTCAATCATTATTCTAAAAGTACATCGGTAGCAAATAATTTGACCTACTTTTCATCAGGGTCCTATCAATTGGTTCAATTATTTATAAATAGTTATTGTGAATCGTTATAACTGTTAATGGGCCGTGTAGTTTGTTATATATTCTCGGAATTCATTTCTTCAATGATATCCAATTTTAAACAGAGACCATGAACCGTGGACCGTGGGCTTGGTCCAGTAAATTTCTCCATACCGATATGGAGGAATTTACTGGACCAGGCCCAGCCCCACCCGCGGCTGTAGTGCCTCTGATGATGATGATGACCCTATCTGTAGACAGGCGCTGGTTTATTATATTTTTTGGAGTAATAGAAACTGCTAATTTTATCTATAAATTTACTAATATTATAAAGAGGAAAGATTTGTATTTTTGTATGTATTGAAATAAATCAAAAACTACTGGCACGATGTCGAAAATTCTTGTACCATAAAAAGCTATGTTGGTATGGATGTATATTCACTTTTTTTTTTTATTTCACGCGAGCAATGTCGCAGCTAGGAATAATCACCATTTAGTCCAACTATGAAACTTAAACCTTTGAAAAGACGAAACTTATGCTACTTTTGTATGTATTCTATTGAATCCTTTGAAAATTCGCACACTTAAAACTATCGCAGCACTGTTTAGTTTCGCTTTGTTTCCTATGGAGGTGCGTACACTAGTCAATTTTTAGTTATGGAACTAAACAGTAAAATTGGCTGTGAAATAATCGACAATCGCGCAACAGTTGTGCGATAGTTAAGTCAAAAGTGTGCACCTTATCTTAGAATCTACATCAACCTACATCCAGAATTATCATTTGGAAGACAAACTTCAAACGACTCCAGAGGTGACCCTGTCATAAATATAGAAGAAGAAAAAAAACCGTCAACAATCGTGATATCTTTATTGATGTTAATGAAACGTTTACATAATTATTATCACTTGACAAGCCTCTTGTAACGTGAGTTAGCAATTTACAAATATAATGAAATAAACATGCGAGAACTAAAGATTTACTGCGACTTAATGAGGGAAATATTACTAGCGCTGTGTATCGTCACGTTCCCTAGGATTCACAAGTGTCCCAAGTCTAATCTATCATACTCTCTTCTACCTCACTTATGGTCGGTTTCCCAGCTACATTTAACATCTGTTGAAAATTAAATCAAGCTAACACGAATGAATCACTAGGTAATGATAAAATACATTAAGACTTCAGCAATCCAGCATTAGTGTATTATTTGACCACACCTTTAATGTCTTCTCAGGAATATGTAGGTTGTTAAAAGTATTTTTTTACCATGAAAATCAAAATACATTAAGAGGACATTGTTTAAACATTGCACAGTTGTTTCTAGAATTTACCTGTGCTTTTTATCTCCTTCAGAAATATAAATTGATCCCTTAGCCAATTGCTATATATAAAACAAAACACTAAATGCTTAATTGATCGATTGAAACAACTCGAACGTTAAGCTAATGTAAACATAGTTTTGCGTGGTTTATAGTTGCTATTTGCTTTGAAAATAATAAACAATTTCGTTAGGACGCGACGCAACGAGACTTGTTTGCGTACCGTGTTTGAATCGAGTCGATCGATGAAGCGCAAATTCAAATCGTGCGAGAGTCGTGACGTATCAATTAGCACTATACGATAGGAATGGAGTTTTATTTGTTTGTTTACACTTTGTGTTGTAGCTTTTATGATGCAAATAAAATATATATGTAACGTACATTTTTTTGTTAAGTAATAATAATGTAGGAAAGTTATCGTAAGAATATGGCTGATAATTTAATTATTTACGAGTAGCTCCCTCGAGTATTACTAGGAAGCTGGTCCCCACCCCTGGTGACGCATGTGGTAAGCTCTCTGTCCTAGATTATGTTACCGCCATAAACACTAATTCAGATTTCCACTATTCGTTAAACAAAAATTTATCATCGCTATAATTCCAATTATTACGTAATCGTAGTATTAAACTTCCACTGGTATCTTTTACATCCACATTTTTTTCTCAGGTAAGCGAGTAAATTACATTTTTTTAATTCCGGTCACTCGATAAAAGATACTCATAATTTACGTATCAGAAACAAGATTTATATAAAGTAAAAAAATACAAATTCATTTCTTTCAAATTTTTCTCCGAATAGTTTATGAGCTTGTTTTGCTGTGCTATAATCACAAATCAATCAAGAGCTATACTTGACTTTCCAAGAGTCTGCGATAATATTTCGAGTGCCTATAAATTGGTTTCGCTCGCGTCTTCAATTTGTTATTAATATCAAGAGGCTGTAACAAGGGTTTTAATTTAATAAGGGCTGTTATGTTGAAAATTGTTAGTAGCACGGAGTACGAGCCTAATTTTAGTCTAATTTATAGCACGCGATGAATTATTGTACGAGATCTGTAATGTACTTAATAATTAGGACAAGCAATCTCTTGGCTTCCGTAGGATTGCAACATGATTAATCCATTTTAAGCTTCTTTTTATAAGCAAAAAAGTTGCAATCGTATCTATTCACAGACAAAACCTGATCGTTAGTTTTATCTGTTTCTTTATTCATCATTCTCCTTATCCTACGCCCGTAGGGTCGGCGCAACAGGTTTTTGTCCTCATCATAACTCTATCATACGTCATCTCAGTCATCACGCAATCCATCCATCTCTTTTTAGGTCTACCTCTACCGATGTATCCTTCCACGCTCATAACTCTCTCCTCGTAATGTGCGATTCATCCCTCCTCATATATCCCATACCATGCTAACCTTTTACTCCTAATTTCTAACTACTAGGCTACTCTCAAACTTCCTCTAATATACTCTTTTCGTAGCTTATCCATTCGTGTTACCCCACACATCCATTTTAACATCACCTGTTTCTTTATTGTTATAGAAATATTACGAGAAGACATTACATTTACATGTATAATATATTTATCTGCATTTATAGTAAACAAGCTATTAATTTATTTCTACTTGAAATTCAAGCCTAGTTCAGTTGTAGATTAATTTACATTTTCAACGTGAGACGTAAATAGAAGCACTTTATTTATATTTCAATTATTCCTGTTGAATTATTCCCTCACGCAAATATGTCGTAAGTGGATTACATCTAAGGTCACGTGACAGCACTCTGGGCGAGACGGGCCAAATTGTTTTAGAGGGTGCTCTGTTTGCCAAGCTCTCTTGAGACAGTACTAACAAAAATGTAACATTTTTTATGTTACCTTTTGAGTAAAGACACACGTGGCACTTACTTGAGCGATTCACAGTTTGTCGGAAGTATACGAAATATCACGTAGAGTTTACTGAGCAATTGATGTTAAAAGTTATAATGTGGCAAACGAGCAAAAGGGCTACTTGAATTCGTGGAAATAGTTTAAAGAATGCTAGACGGCGGAGTACCCAGCTCTGTCAAATCCATTATTCCTTTCCATTCTTCCCTTATTGGAAAGAAAGGAAGGAACGAGAAACTTAAACAAGGCATGTAAGGTATTAACAAACGAAACAAGCAATTACTTCCACTTCAATCCTTCTTTCTGCGTGGTCGTTTTTCCATGCAACAAATGTTATTGTTGCTGGCGTCTACTACTGATTGTTGCTATTATAAGAGAAGTGGTAACACAGAGGTGATGGGCGGCGATGGTTATCCGCTGTACTAGAGGAATTACAGAGGAAATTAAAGCTGAATAAAGGAAAGTCCTATTAAAGGATCCTAAAAGAATCCTTAGCTTTAGTTTACATAAAACTATGTTTTATGCATACATTTTATTTTTCAATTCACTAACTTCCTAAATAAATCCATATGTCGACTTCGTTTACCATTGCGCTACGACTAGTAAGGAATTGTTACAAAGTATTTTTAAGTGCTCTTTGTTTGCTCAGTTCTCCACGAGCGTTATTATAATGAAGAGACGAGGGAAATGTTTTATAATAACACCAACGTGAAGTTATTGATAAATAAATAAATTTAGTCTATAGTAATATTTGTGACGACAATAATAAATATCTCTTGAACCGCCAGAAATGTGAACTAAAATTAACCTCAATTATTCCGTGTTTTTTTGTTCATGTAAGGTGGCAAACGAGCAAGCTCCCACCTGAATCCACCGAAATGGAAAGCGACCGCAGCCCATAGACATCCGCAATTGCAGATGCGTTGCCTACCCTTCATTGATGAAGGAGACGCACATAAAGAGAACATTTCCCCTTCCTATGCGTCTCCTCCACCGTCAATTCCACTTTTCCTTCCCAGCCTTACCTCTTAAGAAAAGGGTGGAAAGGAAAAGGGACTATAATTAGGCCTCCGGCACCACACTCATCAGACGAAACGCGGAATTGCTTCCACTTCACGCCTGTTTTCTGTGTGGTCGTGGTATTGGACCGGGCGAGCCGGCCCATTCGTGCGAAGATGTTAAAGCGGGCTCTACCACTGTTATTACACCGAGCGAGCCGTCCCCGGGTTAGTGAAGTTACCATTTATTTTATCATTAGCTATTGATTCATTAATATCTGATTGGCATAAGCTTCAAAGGAGTAAAACCAACACTAACGAGCTACTAGCTTTTGCCCGCGACTTCGTCTGCGTAGAAAAACAAAAGCAGGTAGCTACATATGCCAAATTTAGCTTTAGATGGATGGATGTTAGAGTTTTTAGCCATTTAGGCATCTAAACTTTTACGTTTATATTATTAGTATGATTGTTTTTCTATACAAAATTACCTTTTTACGATTCACATAGAATTTTGAATACATTTAATCTACGAGTATATACTGATCAAAGGGGCGAAGTGCTTGTGAAGACTACATTTTCAACACTTACTTTGTGTGAACGCTCTTTGAAAGGAAAAACCAAGTACAATGTTCAATGAATTAGTAGTACAAAAAGGGTATTTTAAATTTTATTTTACGAAATTTATTTTATCATTTTATATCAGCAATCATATATGAATCCCCTTCTTTCATAAGCATATCCTCTTTCACATAAGCCATACTTTCTTGGGTCTTTCTCTACATTTATCAAACAATATAATTGACAAAATGATTTTATACAAGTAGTTTAAAGTTGAAGTCCAGAGCAATCGAGTGAGGTATTACGTAACCCACAATGAAAGTCTACTTTAAAAATATACTACGCTGTACTTGTGTTATAAAATGTTACCGTTTCGCGATTTACTCTTTCTTGCGAATGCATACAATGTCGAGCATTTAAGCTTTTAACTTTTAACAAGCGAACATTTCATGTAAAATTTTATGTAGATATTCAGAGTATTTTTATGTCGTATTAATTTAAGTGTAGTTTAATAGTTACTAATTATATGATTTTTCATAAAGACCGAAGAGTAACATATGATGTGTATATAAAAATTTGCTTTACTACCATTTGACCATGACTACTACCACGCGAAATTAAGAAAAAACATTGTAAATGCCTGTGCGTTTTTAGACTATGTTCTACATCCTTGGCTTTTATCAAGATTCGTTAAGCCGTTTTGAAGATACATAGTAAGGATACATCCATGAACACAAACTTTCACATTTGTAAAAATAGTAAAAAGTTACATAAGTATTATTATAAATGATTTAAACACAAAAGTAATAGACACATTACATGTACTTACAAAAGAAACTACGTGTATCTTACCTTACAAAAGGTCAAGGTAAAATAAAATAGAAAAAGTAGAAAGAAATTTCTTGTTCAATCCAATTCTACTGAGCTCTACCACTATCAAAGTAAACCTATTGTACAATCTTTGAAAAACATTCCGGGAATTAATAACAATAATAATAAAACAAGATAATTTTAAAAAGAAAATGATAATAACAATTCATTTTATTTCAAGACTAAAAAACAGGTTATAAAATTTTTAGTAAGTCTCTTATACTATGTTAGAATCAGAACAGAATACAACTAATATTTTAAAATTACAAAAGCGTTCTCAAACTCATAACAATAATTAGGTATCTTTTGTCTGAAATACATACTCACTTTTTTGCTATCTACATTTTGTATAGTAATATACTAAAGTGTTCTTGTTTCTTTATTGGAAATCACAGTATATTTTAAAGTATGTTCAGATATAAAACTCTACACTAACGACACGATTTAGGCTATATATTACGTGCGAAAGCTAGTAATATTATAAATGCGAAAGTTTAGATGGATAGATGGATATTTGTTAGAGTTTGTAGCCTAAACGGCTGAAGGGATTTTGATGAAACTTGAAACAGATGTAGAGGATAATCTGCTACTAACTTATGTTTTTTTTTAATTCCACCCGCAAGGAGTCGTGGGCGAAAGCTTGTATAAAAATATATATTAAAAACATCATGTGTTTTATAACCTACATAAAATCGTTCCTTCATTTAACCAGGTTATGAGTTCCACGCTTCTGTTCATTTCGACATATAATCAAATTCAAATAAGCATCAACCGAGGCTTTAATAAACGTTAAACTCGATGACTTTATGAAACGTCTCGAGTTCAAACGTAAGCTGAGAAGTTATGTATAAAAATATATTTATAATGTTTAAAGTATTACATTTAAAACATGTTATAGATACAGAATGAAGTGTTCAAATATCTTCTATTGTCGTCCATCATTAACTTGCCCTTGTCACTTAAGAGCACAGTATGTACTACCTCTCCATACATCTCTATCTCTATCTGAAATCACGCCCTTCTTATACATATCCTTTTACTCACACCCCATTCATTCTCTCTTTAATCTCCCTCTAACTTTGTAGCTATCAAAATTTAATCTTAGTTCTCTCCCACTATGAATTGAAAATAAATTTTCGCTATCTCGGAAACTTAACTCCATTTTGCATAGAAGTATTCGATTATTCATATTTCTGCTTTAATATTAAATTTATCTATGGAAGTTATTTTTATAGGTGTGATGTTTTTTATATGAGGTTATGATATGCGACATAAAGCAAATATTTTTATTTGCAGTGTGTAAAGATTTGTCAAGCGGAATAATTAACGAAGGCTTGAATTAAAATAACAATAGATAATGCAATAAAATTTTATATGTATAGCACTAAACATGTTTTTCGTGAATGTTTTATTGCCATATTTACATTTCCCGTAGTAATATAACGTAGACAAGGAACCGCTGCAAATTTGCTTTCGACGGTCGCTCGAGTCAGCGGTCAACCGGAGCCAATATTTGACTTTAGTGAAGATTATTGCTTTCCGCTCTAAGAATTTTCTTTACATGTTTTTAATACGATATGCTTAAAGGTTATTCTTCATAGATATACCAGTAAAGGTATACTTTTAATATCATTATTGTTTTTAAAGTATTTGTACACTTCAAGGTGAATTTGTAGCGGCATTTACAGCATCTCTTTCTAATTTTATGTTGTCTAAGAGTGCGCTTTTGAATAAACTATCGCACAACTGTTTAGTCGCGGTTTGATGTCTATGGTCTTAAATGGAGGTGCACACACTACTCGATTTTTAGTTGTGTAACTTGACCGTTGTATAGGTTGCAAAACAAGCAACAATCACACAACAGTTGTACGATAGTTTGGTCAAAGGTGTGCTCCTGCTCTCAGCAATCGCTTACCTCTACCTCTATAAAATAAAGTAAGGAATTACTATGGTAGAGGTTTTTTTTTGTAATATAAGGTAAAAAGCCTGTATGTACATAAGACGCCAAAAATCCCAGTGAATTATTCCAGTCAACTGAATTTTGGTTCTGAATGATGGCAATTATTAAGCTACGCTAGATTTCGCTGTATCCAGTTCGGGTTACGATTCGCATAATGCCCCAGATTACCGAATGTTTGCTAATTATCTTACGGCCAAAATCAATATCTGAATTTTGAGATCAATCCGATTTTGTTATTAATTTTGTAAACGCATTAAGGACAATAATAATTCGATCTCTAGATAAAGAATAGATAAGGTTTTCTATCCCTATTCTAAAATTTAGATTGATTATTTAAACTAAATGGATTAAAAATGCGTTGGATGAAAGTTCGAGATCGAATATTTATTTCGGTCGTTAGTTGCTCATTGAGTATTTTTTATGCAATAAAATCTTTTTAACACGCCTAGAGGAATACCATTACGAATACAATGCGTATAAATAATTTATCTATATTAATATTATAAAGAGGACTAATTTGTATTTTTGTATGTATTGATATAACTCAAAAACTGCTTGGCCGATTTTAAAAATTCTTTCACCAATAAATAGCTACGATGTCACTGAGTAACATAGGCTTTATTTTTTTATTTCCGTGCAGACAAAGACGCGAGTAACAGCTTATACGTAATAAATTCATGCTAATATTATAAATGCGTCTTACTAATAGTATAAGTGCGTAAGTTTAAACGGATGGATGGATTTTTTTGAGTTTGTAGCCTAAGTGGCCAAACCAACTTCGATAAAATTTTGTATAGATGTACAGAATACTCTGGGAGAACACATAGGCTACTTGCTTTTGTTTTTTTTTTGTTTAATTCTACGCGGACAGAGTCACGGACGAAAGCTACTGTACTGACTATAATGACTGCAAGTAGCCCCTCATTTGTTAGATTATTTATCTAACATTACTTGTTTACTTCATAACTATTTACTTTACTATAAGATAACGCCTAATTACCTATTTCATTTCGTATGTTTATTGTAGTGAAAGAATTGGAACATTGGTGGCCTAATTACTCGAAAGAGACATTTTATTCAACTATAAAAATGAACAAGATATCGTTCTCGATTTTCTTGGAAAAATTGAGATCACAATATAATTATAAATGTGTTTACAATGAAAACACATAGCCAAACATGTATACTGTACATAGTTAAGAGATTACGTAATGAAACTCTTTTCGTGTGGTTTTAATTCAAAATGGATTCCTATCTCGTTCGGAAAGTTCATTTAAAAAACATCCTATTACATCCCATCGACGAATCCCCAATAGCCTAATGATTAAATGAGTATGGACTACCAAACGAGCAGTCGTAGGTTCGAACCCGTAATTCTAAAAAATCTTAACAATTTATTAAACTCACCTTAACGGTTATAAATAACGTTATTAAAAATCCAAAAAAAGCGAATTTTAGTTTTGCCTTTATACATCAGTTTTAACTGCACAGTTCGACTGTTCAATTACAACTGCTGTTAAAACTGAGGATGTGAGCATGCCTCATATTAAAATGATTTTTTACGAACAGATATATCATAATTAAGTTTTTAGATTAATCCTCTTAGTGGTATCAAAGCTTTACTGTCGCCTTACAAAAGAATTGTTAATTGCGCTATACTTTAGATTGTCGGCTTCTCATGGGATTGACTCTTGTTCAACAACCAACGGATCCTCATTTAATTACCGAGTTTCTTTGTTTATTTGCAACCCGTAACAAAGGATTCACTTATGGTCGTTGTATACAAACGATTCAATTCGTTTAAGTCAAAGACTTTGTTTCTCTGAACTACAATGTAAATATTCTAGTTTACTTTCTAGTACATCAACAAATATAAATTACTCATAGAAAAGTTACCTTTCTAACAGTGAAAGAATTTTTAAAATCGAACGAGTAGTGTTTGAGTTATTTCAATACATGCAAACACAAGAATGAAAATCTTTCCTCTTTATAATATTAACATAGATGACCGATAAAGTGGAACGATCGGCCTAAGAGCGGGCGCACGTCTTTGACTAAACTATAGCTCAATTGTTGTGCGATTGTCAATTGTTTCGCAGCCAATTCAACAGTTTGGTTACACAACTAAAAATCGAGAAGTTTGTGCACCTCCATATAAATTCATAAGTATCAAAGCGAGACTAAACAGTTATGCGATACTTATTTAAATATGTGCGCTCAGCTTGTGACGTTATCATGTGAAATTGTCTATATACCTTTACAAATAATAATGTTTGTAACAGTAATACATATCTATCTATACTCATATAATAAAGCGTAAACACATACTTCTTTGTTGCCTAAGATGTCAGCAATTACAGCATATTTTTTTTTAATAGAAAGCCCTATACTTACGTCACGCTTTAGGCTATATATTTTCCTGCCATTAAACTTAAGGGTAAATATTTTGGATGAAAAAGAGACCATAAATTGCTGCCAACATCAAGAAAGCAAGATTGTCAAGGTTTTTCATGTATGTCATTTTGAAATTTGCTATTGATAATTTGACAAATGTAAACAATAAAATAAAGTTTTTACAATTCCATGCGGATGAAGCTGCATGGGAACAGCTAGTTTAGTATATAAAATGGTGTTAATTAAATGTCAATTCGCGCCTAAACCAAAATTTGTATTTGGATGTATAAATCAATAGATTAAACCGTCGCACAGTACAGACGACATTTTGATATTCAACAATTCGGATAATCCGGCGCCAACTAAGACCCGTCAAGCGAAATATGGTTGGAAATTTCCTTTGTCTCAAATAAATTTAACGTTACAGTACATAATCTGTTAGAGCAGATTATCTAGAGCTTTTTAAATAACTTTGAACATTTAAATTAGGATTTATTGTAGTTATAAGTTGTTACGAAAATTTGTAAATAAAAGAAAACACAATTAAAGTACTACGAGGATAATGTAGCTAACAAGTATGTTACGGAAAATTACACAATTTGAAATACTACCTATATGTCGACTTCTACATTTCATAGTCTTGTGTTTTTTAAATTACGATATTTTAATTCTTTTATATATCAGCTACTTTTTTGTGTTTCTTCGATTTATTCTATGTGACTGTTAATAAAATGCTATTACGAACACAACCGAAGTATCACTTTCAGCTCTAAAACTAATTATAACTTTATCTCGTATGTAGCTTGACATCCGACCAGCTTAATTTAGAAGCTTACAAATTTATATAATACTAGCTGTTGCACGCGACTTCGTCCGAGCGAAATCAGAAATTGTAAAAAAGCTTATACTACTCAGCGATAGCGTAGCTTTAATGGTGAGAGTTTTTTTTTAAATCGGCCCAGTAGTTTTTGAGTAATTCCAATACATACAAAAATGCAAGTCTATCCTCTTAATATTAGTATAGACTAGCTTTAGCCCGCGACTTGATCTTCGCGGAAATAAAAACAGTAAATGGAAGATGTGTTCTTTCAGATTATGTCCTACATTTGTGCCAAATTTCATCATCCTTTTGGAGAACATTTAAACATCAATATTGATTGTCATCTAAACTTTCGCATTTATGATATTAGTATAATTGACCTAAGAAAAAAATCACCGATCTTCAGGACTTACAAATAACTCAGTAAACTAACAATCAAACAACAATCATATTTATTTAAATTATTGGTAATTTTCTCAGAACTCACGAACTTTTAACATAATTGCATGTGATACTGATATTAAGCCATAATATCTTAATCACGAGCTGACGCACACCTTTGACTAAAATATCCCGTAACTGTTTAGTCGCGTTTGGATTACTATGAGCTTATGTGGTGCGCACAATACTCGATTTTTAGTTATGTAATAAAACAGTCGATTGTGCTGCGAAACAATCGACAATCGCACGTCAGTTGTGCGTCACTTAGATGGGTTAATATTTTTTATTAAATTATCATTGTTATATAACATTACTTACCGGTGCACTCTTCGGTCGCTGTCTATAGAATTACACATAAAAAAACGGATGTGGTAGTTATTATATTATTTTAAACTGAGATGTTTTAGCGATTAATAGAAAATTTATCCTAAATACTGGGACAAAAATGTTTATTATCATTACAAATAGAAGTTATCCTCTTAGTTTCAAACGAATGATTTTAATAATACTTGAAATACAATTTGAGTAAAAGCCAATATTAAAAGGAATAAGATTGAAAGAGAAACGAAATATAAATAAACAAAATGGAGGACTGATGCCGGAAATTATATTTGTATTAACCTGCTAACGATGAGAAATATATTGAACTTCGAAATTCAATTGAAAATTTTCATCTCGAGATTCAAATGAATGAGGAATCAGAGAATATAATTGAGAAAAATTTCTCCGACTCGAAAGCGAATTGTACGTCGAAAGAAATTGATATCCTGAATATTTGATTTTTACATTTTTAAAAATATACTTTGAATTATCAAAGAAAGAAATACTTGGTTTAGTAAATTACATATTTACGCTATTACCATAGATGTTTAAGTAGTGAAGACAGATTTATACTAGTTAAATTTCCGATATTTCTATCTTCTAAAATCAAATTTAATGCGAAATTATAACAGATCTGTCTAAACAATGTGTACAGTTGTGTCAAACAAGGTCAAACAAAGTAAACAAACTTGAGAGTTAACTTTTATCTTAATTGAAGTGAAATAAGTTTAGTGATTATAACTACAAGTATTACATGTGTATTTTATAATACTCCGACGTCTTTAAACAGTTTTCTATGGATAGAAAACATGAATATGGATGTGAGTAAACACTGAAGATTATTCATGAATACCTTGCAACGAATTTTAAAAACCACTGACCAAACAGATGTAAACATTACTGTGAACAACTGCATACTATTAATGTAATAACATATTAATGAAAACTAATTACAATACAGCCGTTCCAAC
>NW_013527804.1:5001451-5024180 GCF_000836215.1 Papilio polytes
TATTAAAGGTTATGTTCAAACTGCCCTTTAAATATCCTACCTACGAACTGTACAGAAAATGTAAGATCTTGAGTGTTCGAAAAACATTCATCTTTGAATGCATCAAGTCCCTACATAAAAACCAAAACAGTATAACATCCACGCAAAGCAAGAGAATACATAGATTTAATTTGCCAGCATTTAAAAGTTCACTTGCCGTAAAACATTATAAATATCTTGCCCCCTACCTATATAATATTTTAGACAAAAAATCAAAAATTAGGAACCTGAAAGCATATCATTTACGAATAGTTACAAGGAAATGGCTAGAGGAGATGGATTATAAGACCTGTGAAAATCTATTTCAAAATAATTTCTAAAGTAACACACACACACAACCATACAACATGCAGAGGCTATTATATTCAACAAGCACATACATAACACACAATTCACAATCACACGTGCACACACACACACACATACGCACACACACACACACACATACACACCCACACACACACGCGCACAAATCATTCATCATACACACGGGAAAGATGAGGGGGAAAAAAAACATCTAATTGTTAATTATAATTGTTTTATTCGAAAATGTTATTAACACCTTAAATTTTCTTGTACTTTTTTTCAATGTTTTAAAATAACTCATTAATTGTAATGAATTTTTTTGTTTTCTTTGTGTAGGCATTAAAAGAATTGTAATGAAGTATTGGGGAAGGAATTGGCTCCTGTGACACAGGGCAACCTACTACAGGAGCCAAGACTTTCATGAAATGTATGCAAAAGAGACAATAAATGAATTATTATTATTATTATTATTATAATGTTACCTTTAAACTTTGTAGTCACTGGCCCATTATAAACAGACATGTATGTACAACATAGACAATCAATGGCATTGTCAGCCAATGAAATGTGTAAATTAAATTTCTCATTTCTCTTGAATTCGATAAATAATTAACACTATGAATCCGCCACTAACTAATTATAATTACAAAGACCATCAAATAATTTGTAACTGAATAAATTGAAGGGACTAAGGATACAAAATCAGTAAATTATACTCTCCTCGGTGAACAGCCGAATACTGCAACGGAAAAATGTAACATTGCCTTAAATGATAAGGCCATGAAAAAATACAAATTCCTTACAAAATTTGAAGTCTATCGGATTGTAAACGATTACGTCGCGAAGTATTTAAATTTAGAAAAGTATTAATTATTAAGCCGTCTTTTATTTCTAATGTACTCGTAAGTATATTTTAAGAAATTATTGTACACAATTTGTTCAGCAAAATGTGAATATAATCGTTAAATTCGTTTGAATATCTTTTATTTTAAATCCAGTAAACATTGATGACTTTTGTCGTTTTATCTATCGTTTACAGACAAGCAATATACCTTAATGAACACATTACTACAAGCTTACCTAATTATATCATTAAAGTTAATTTAAATTGAAATTAGACGTAATAGATATATCTTATATATCTTATCTTGTTTGTTAGATTTTGTAACTTAAACTTAAAATTGTCCGACTTTCACTAGATTTCACATTGTAATCTTATTCAATGTAATGTAATTTAGCCAATTTCCTGGGTTAGGAAGAAGATATGTTGATGTGAATTCAAATTTTATTGCCGTTCAACATAAGAAAGCTCTATTTAGTTTATTTAAGATTATTTTAAAGTGATATTAATCATACTAATACTAATATTATGAAGGGGAAAGTTTGGATGGATGATGTATGGATTTTGTTGCCTAAACTGCTGAACGGTTTAAAGAGGATAATCTGGAGAAACATGTACATAAACGTAAACTGAGTGTGAGAGTACATCGGTAGAGGTAGACTTAGAAAGATATAGATGGACTGCGTGAATGGTGACAGGATCAGAAGGGAGTGACTGAGATGACGTATGATAGAGTTATGTGGTAGACAAGAACCTTTTGCGCCGACCCTACGGGAGTAGAATAAGGAGAAAGATGATGATGATATAGGCTGTTGAATATTTTTTATTATTATTATAAACTAGTTAATAATTTTTGTAAGATTAATCATGATCACATTTTGCAAGCCTACGTAAAATAATATTTCAATAGCCTTAAATTGTCAAAATTCCACGCTGGGTGATAGGGTCACGGAACAAAAGGGTTAACGTTTAAGCTAAAATGTATTTGGAACAGTTTCTAAGTTTTTTATGGTATCCATTCAGATTACTAAGCACCATTAAGCGTGTTGCGCATATTTACGAGTAACTAATAAAAAGCAAATCTAACAGTGGTAGTGCAATTACAAATTAACAGTGGCAGTGCCCGCTTTAACATCTTAGCACGAATGGGCCGGCACGCCCTTTGTAATACCACGACCACACAGAAGAGAGGCGTGAAATGGAAGCAATTCCGTGTTTCGTCTGATGAGTGTGGTGCCGGAGGCCTAATTTAAGTCCCTTTCTCTTTGCCACTCTTTTCTTATAAGGAGAAATTGGGAAGAGGAAGTGGATTTGACGGTGGGGGAGATGCATAGGAAGGGGAAATATCCTCTTTATGTGCGTCTCCTCCTCCGTCGTATAAGGGTAGAAAACGCATCTGCAATTGCGGATGTCTATGGGCAGCGGTTGCTTCGCCATTTTGGCGGTTTCAGGAGGCCGATTGCTCGTTTGCCACTTTATGTAAAAAAAAAATCAAATAATATTTAGTACTTTGCAAGATTACGTTGATAATGCAAGAAAATTGAACGTGAAATAGGATATACAAAGTTTTCTCGGTGCCTTACCGCAGTAACTTAGTGTTGGAGATCAGATCAACTTACAGTTTGTGTTTATACGGGGTCCTTAAAGGTAGGTTAAATTACATGAATTATAGAAGCGTGCTAGATTATAACTATAGAAACAGAAATAATAGTTGTAGATAGAATAATACACTTTTCTTCTTAATTACAGGAATGAGGACAGAAAATAAAACAATTTAAAACACTTGGCAGACATAATATTAAACTAAGAAGGCAAGGCTTAACTCATGTTATACATGTAGGCACCAACCAATTTCAAAGCTGAATTTATCACGTACGTTGTTCCGAGTTTGTTAAATTTTGGAAGGATAAATTGACTTATTTTTTAATAAAATCTAATTATCAGTATGGCAACACTGTCTAACGTCTTAGTGGCATGCCAGTAATCATTCCTATCCGAGCCAACGACGGGAGTGGATGACACCACCGTACATACAGCTAAGAGGATTGTCGACAAATAAAATTTTAACTAAAACATATTAAAAACACCACCGCTTTAGAAATATTAAGAGCACTTGGCTCTTAACACATTCGTATGAAAATGTATTTTTAAAGTAAAACGTATGTAAACGAAATGTTTGAAAAGCAAGCATCTTATGCAACTGCAGTTACTTCGTTAAATATTTTACCTGCGCTCAAAGAAAGAATCCTGGCATAGATTTAACTAATGCATATTTGAAAAGATTTCCTTTTATTTTCTCTTTCATTCCTGCAGTTACAACGGCCTAGTTGTGTTGTTTCGAGTACTGCAAGAACTATATATCCAGGTTACTTAAAATCAAGTATTCATGTTACTTAGTAATATATTATTATCTTACTAATAGTAAATTCGAAAATGTAGATGGGTGGGTGTTTGTTAACTTTTGCATAAAAGTTTTCTTAAAGTTACTACAAAGTTATAAACATTATTTCTATAGAAAATAATTTAGATAGTGATATGTTAATTTATATTGATAGTTAAATCTCCGTTCAGGTTTAACATATAAATGTAGAACAAATCGTTTTGAATTAAATTTGTAAAAATAAGTAATATCCCGTCAGCTACACCGTGTACAATTAAAACTAAATTGCGGACTTCGTACAAAAGGTTTTCGCGGTTTCCCATGAAACAACTTTTAACAATAGTATTGTATGAAAATAGCCTTGTTTTCCAGATTTGAATAGTTATATTACATTCTAAAACTGTTTTGAGAATACAAACAGTTAGAGCGGACGCTCACCTTTAACTACACTATCGCACGACTGTTGTGCGATTGTCAATTGTCGACTGTTTTGCAGACAATTCAACTGCTTCGTTGCACAATTAAAAATCGAGTAGTGTGAGTATCTCCATATAAGCTCAAATCAAAGTGAGACTTAACAGTTGTGCATTAGTAATAGCGCGCACTTAGTGCGGGTTTAGTTGTTGTCTTAAAGATAGAACGGTTTTCATTGATATTTATAGGTTAGAAAACTAGTAACTAATTTAGTAATATACAAAGAAAACCATTCAAGTATTCATCTAACTTCTATGATTTAACATTCCGAACTGCATTATAGAATTTGATTAGCTTCTTACATGCAGTCATTTTTTTCATCAAAAGACAAAATATGCAGCAAAATTGTTGGCTAGCAAAGTTGTGGAAATGAACACATAATATTTTATCCAGTTGGGAATGAAGTCTCTGCCTTTAAGGTACTTAGGGTTGTCATACAGGAATTTTCGTTACACTTTTTTTTTCGTTAAAATATTGGTGCGACTTTGTTCAAATATTTACAAAAGCATAAATGATACTCTATGTAATGTAATTTTAAGAAAATTACATGTTATAGGTACGCAATATTTTATGCTCGGTTCAATTTCAGAGAGTTCTTAACGCTCCAATAATTTTGTTCCGCCCTATTTAAATCTCAGTCTGCAAAAGCAACAGGTTGGGAGTTGTTCTCATATGTTAGAATTTCTTTAAGTCAGAATAGGGTTATTTTCCCATTTGTTGCAATATTATCTGAATTGCCACTTTACTTCTTTATTCTTAACTAACTGTTGCCCGCGACTTACGTCAGCTACCTTTCAGTGAGTCCGGTTGAAATCGGTCTAGCCGTTTCGGAGATTACCCGAGACAAACACGGCATGCGAACAGACAGACATAAAAAATGTGATTTTTCGTTATCAGCAACGCAAATACATCATTTTCCCGTAATCTGGAATTTTCTTGTAATATTACAAACAGACACTCCAATTTTATTATGTGTATAGATGATAGATTTGGTAACTGACATGATTTGGGTATTCAGAGATTTTGAACATAAAGTCCGCTGCACACGTTCCGTTTTAACTGTATAGTTCGACTGTTAAGTTTAAACTAAACAAGAGACTATGACATGTAGATGGATAATACCGTAAAGTTAAACTGACAAAATATCTTTACAGAAACATATTAGGTGGCCAATTTTTTTAGAGAGTATGTAAAGGAAAATATTAGTTTATACAGGTTTTTGAGAGAAAATATGGATAACAATGCACCCTGTTAATTCAAATTATCTTGTAGTGTTACATTTTCTATTAAATATTAGATTTTATAGTATCTTGACAAACTATTGTAAAGGGAAATAAATATACACATCTTTTGAAACATGAACGTTTAATTACTTTATTAAAAAATAAATAGACAAAGTAATTTTTCGATTAAAAAAACTTCAATTCAAACCACATACTTAATAGCTAACTTACAATTACTTGTTACACATAGATTTATTTTGCGTTTTCTTAAATTTGATATATGTACAGTCTCGTTATAGCCATAAAAAGGTAAAATTGTGATTTATTTTTAAAAGATAAGTATTTCATTTAAAGTAATAATTATGAATAATGTGATATTTTTGGGACAATTCAAGTTACATTAAATGCAAAGTAATGGAGCAGTATTAAGTCCTGAACACACAACTTTAACGGAAGAGTTTTAACTGTACTGTCACATTTGTACTGTCAGATAAATCATCCAATTAAAACCAAAGGTATGTAGCGGAATTTAAGAACAATATTTAACTCCGTAAAAAGTGGTCCTTTGTCTTTGGCCTTTGGCCAAAGATCTAGTCTGGTTTGAAATTCGCCTATGAGAAATTATTTTTTATCGATAAACGGCCACATGTAAGGGAGGCAAGAAATTTATGTATGAAGAAAAAAATGGTTATGAATGAGAGGGTTTTAGCAACAGAAGTAGGCTTTAGAAGTGATGGATTACTTAAGGTGACATGATCAAGAAGGGGGACGACTGAGATGACGGAATATAGATCTATAGATCTAAATCCTGTTGCGTTGACCTCCGTGGGATAAGGACAAAGAGATGATGATAACTGCCACATTCATAGAACTAAATGGTGTATGAGTAGTGTTTACTAAGCAACTGTTAAAATAAGCTCTGAAAATATCCATAAATATTTCTTCGATTTACGTTTAAAGGATTTGGTTGTGTGGAGTTTATAACTTACTACAAACATATATAATAATAGAAAAAAATTGTTTAAAATATATACAATAATAAAACACATTATGTACAATTACTTACAAACTATTTACATAGATATTTTTATTTACTTTGAACATGATTTTTGTCAAAAAAGATAAAGTTTTATTACGTAATCTTTGAGAATATTAGATCTGAAGGATAGTGTTATGACTCTGGGTTTTAAATATTATAATAAATAGTTGTGATTAACAATAAAGATTTCAACTCTTACAATTATATCACAATTTTACATGCATTATAAATAAATATTTACACTACACCAATATACCATGAAAACAACAGAATAGTTTTAATTATTTTTGTTGTCATTCATTTTTTAAATCAAACTTAAACAATCAAAAAAGTTAATACAGCCCGATAAAAAAAACTTTTTAATGGATTTAATCCGCAGTTTAAAACTAAAGTATATTAATCAAAACTCAAACAAAATACACATAATCTCGATATTAAAAAGAACGATTAAAAAGTTACATTACATTAAAAATATTACATTGAAACAAAGAGTAACGAGAGATAGATTGAATTTGTTTGACTTTGATGTGAGGATTAGATTTCTATAATCTTTGGCTTCGTTTTGTGATGGATAAGTATACGTTCTATCCGTAACACTCTTTACTGCAGCAGGACAGGGTAACAGTTCAACTGGTATCTGCAATAGAGTTCTTTCATTTTCTTTTTTAATCACCTTTGGTTCTTCAATAAATTCTTCATCTAAATCATCATGTACATCATCTGAATCTTTATATTCCTTATCCGGAGGTTTTTCATCTATAAATATATTGTTCGTATCTACAATAGATTTTTCGTAGTAAGTCAAATGAGAGTTCATTGCAGGATCGATGTTGAATTTGCAGACAAAGTTCTCAAGCGATGTCCGAACTTTTATACTTCTGGCTTCGTGACGTAGTTTATGCATCCATGCAAGATGACAATCGCAGTCGAAATCATTACCTGTAAAAATACAGAATTAGAAAACGTAACAATCGGTTTCTACTACCGAAAGATCTGTAAAGGTATGCTTTCGAAGATCTCATATTGTTTAGGAGTGGGCACACACTTTTGAATAATCTATCGCATAAATGTATGGGATTGTCGATTGTTTCGTAGCCAATTTAACTGTCTCATTGCACAACCAAAAATCAAGTAGTGTGCGCTCCATATAAGCAAATAGGAATCAAAGCGAAACTGTACGATAGTTATACTTAGTCAGTGCGCGAGCTCTTAGAAAAAAAAAATCTTTTAAATGTATGTTAAGTTGTAACTATTGAGCATTAAACCTAAAAAATATGGTAACTTTTTTGGATTACATTCAAGTTTAGATAAAAGTGGTTTAAATTATACGATATTACCTTCCAAATAAATGTAGCTCTTCTGATTTTTCAAATTGTCATAAATAGGTTTAACATTATCCAATGTGAATCTCTTCAGTTTGTTATATCTTAAGTCTAATGCAGATAGACCTCTTACTCCTTCAAACAATCCACTTATCAGAGCAATCAGTTTATTATGACTTAAGCTCAGTTTCTTCAATAGAGACAGTCCATCAAATGTTCTTTGTGCTAACGCATGAATTTCATTATAATCCAGCAGCAACTCTTGTAGATTCCAAAGCTCGGTGAATGTAAATGATTTTAAAACAGTCAATTTGTTTCGCCTCAAGTCTAGACGTTTCAGATTCGCCAGTCCATCAAAACATTCCTTCTTCAGTTCATTTATATTGTTCCTATCTAACTCTAATTCTAGTAAGTTTACAAGATGCCTGAATGTACCATCTTCGATAACACTTATGTTGTTACTCGTTAAGTAAAGTTTGTGTAAACTAGGCAGTTCGTAGAATGTCTCAGAAACTAATCTTGTAATTTTATTCTCATCCAAAGTGAGAACAGTCAAATTAGGCAAGTTATAAAACGTATGTCTTTCTACGTTAACTATTTGATTCTTCGTTAATGTTATTTCTCGTACATTAGTTAGGTTAACAAACGAATAACTTTCAATATTTACAATAGAGCTATACTTAATACTAAAAGTTCGCAGTTTTTTGAGATATAGTAGAACATTAGTGGGTACGAAATTAAGTCCTCCATCAGCTCGTACGTTGAAAGCTAAATTTTCTATATTAGACTGCGATGTAAAACTAGACCACAGAATATCTGACTTTTCAATTCCACCGTTGAATACCCAACATTCAGTTTTTACAGCTTCGTTTATATCTTGACTTATTTCACAGTAACAATGTACTTTCGAGTCTCGATCACTTATGTCGCATATATTTATTGTGGTATGAACAACTTTGTCTTTCTGTTTGCGTCTTGTTGCGTCTAACTCCAGTGCAAACGCCAGCAGTAGCAAGGTAGCGGGTACTATTGGAGCCCGCATACCTTCTACCTGTAAAAAAAAATACAAAATTTAATAAAAATCCAAAGGTAATATTAATGTCTTTTTTATATTACTAATTATCTTAGCCCGAGACTCAGGCCGCATAGAATAAAAAAAAACTGAGTAGTATACATATGTGTTCTTCTAGATTATCCTCTACATATATAAAAAAAATCATCAAGATTCGTTGAGCAGGTTAGGCTACAAACTCTAACAAACATCCATCCATCTAAATTTTCGCATTTTTAACATTAGTAAGATTTAAAAATTAATTTTAATATCAACGTTCTCTGTCAATTATTATTAATCTTTTATACAAAGTGTTGGTATTTAAAGCCGGTATATTTCTTTTGTTGTAGGGATGGATATCTTTCAAAGATATCCTGTTTTCTGGGAAGAGACAGGGTTATGTGGGTTTGGAACTACTAAAACCTTCTCGGTAGCCAACCTCAAATTCAATCGATAATCATATCTACCGATATAAATACATACTTCATCTTATGTATTTTAAGTCTCTTATTTACTTCAAATAATGATACGCTTATTAACATTAACTAGGTGCTCGCGACTTCGCCGACGTGAAATTAAAAAAATATAAAAAAACAGACTATGTTACTCACAGATAAATTACCATTCTAATGAGGAAAGCGTTTTAGAAATCGGCCCAGTAGTTTTTAAGTGTAAATACAAAAACACAAATCTCTCCTTTTAATATTAAGTATAGATATAGATTTAAATAATACATAGGTTTGCTTAGTGTTCATTATTTGATGTTTACACGACTATTGCTTACGTTAACCGTACTGCTGCTTCTGAGAATAATGACAAAGTGTTTATTATACAATACAAATGTTTGTGCAAACATGTCAACAATGAAAATATTTGTATTGTCCAAATAATTATATTATTTGATGATAAAACAAAGCTTATGCTAATTATGAATATGTAATAAAGTATTTAAATTGTTCAGTTTTAATATCACAGTTTGAGAGTGTTCACATCTTTGACTAAACTTTCGCACAGCGGTTGTCCGATTGTCAATAGAGTCGCAGCCAATTAAATTTGTTTTTTTGTACCCCCGAGGAGAGGGTCCTTTGGGTACCTGTTGCTGTCGCTAATGCAGCTACCTTGGTACCGTTAGGTTATTTTTAAAGCAATCTGTTTTAGCAAAATGTTTTACCACTTAGTACGACAACAATTCAATTTTAATTATAATTCTTATTAGCCAATTAAAATTGGTTTAAGGTTCCACTATAACTCGAGTAGTATGCGCACCTCTACATGGGCTCATAGGAATCAAATCGAGACTAAATAGTCGTGACATAGTTTAGTCAAAGCTCTCTAACTCTAGTCAGACTATTTAAGTTACATATCTTCAGTTTTAACTAAACAGTTGCTACATAGTTTAAATTATAAGTTTGAAATAAAAATTTAAATTAAAAATTGCAGAGAGACAAGAAGAATCCGATCTAGCGAACAACGTAGATAACTTTGACAAGTATAAAACAACTATTCAATTGTTATTCTGTAAGAGCTTTGACTAAGCGTCACAGGTCAAAGTACCAATTTCACGCTGTATAAAGATTGTTTTCATATTCACGGAGGCCTAGAAAGTGGACCTACTTACTACTAATAGAGTCAACCGTTTATGTAAAATAATGTGGACAAGAAATTAAAAACCCAAAAAAAAAAATTGGTAAATTTCATTTGTTTTGATATGCATATTTATAATGCAATTTTTTGTTTCATTAAATGTTTTTTAAAAATGTGTAACTGGTAAGTATAAACATAACGTTTGCTATGGAAGAACGGGACATTCTGACACAAGTTAATATTTTACTTACAAGAATGTCCCAGCAACGGATATCTAATTTTTTTTTTATAAAATTCTTATTTTATAAAAAATTCCACCGAAATGGAAAGCGACCGCTGCCCATTAACATCTGCAATTGCAGATGCGTTGCCTATCCTTAATTGACGGAGGAGGAGACGCACATAAAGAGGACATTTTCTCTTCCGATTTCTATTACTGAGGGCGAGCAGGCCCATTCATGCAAAGATGTCAAAGCCGGCTCTACCACTGTAAAATTGTAAGAATGTATGATTTTAAGTAATTAAAATTTGTTATTTATTTATTATTACTTGATTTTTCTTCCAATCTTTATGTAACTAGAACAAACAAATGAAAACATTTTTTTTTATTCCTTCTAAATAGAGTGTAATTATTAGTTTACGAAAGGTCAGGAAATTAAGCTGTAATTTATTTGACGAACAAACTCGTTAGGCGAAATGGACTTAATATTCCTCAGAATGGCCAATTCAAATTTCGAATTATCCATAAATTTACTTCAAACTATTGCAATTAGCCCTTAACATGGTAAATAGAGTCCCTTATTATATTGTCAAGAGTCCATTTAATTATCTTTAGACATACTTCGTTAATAAGTATACTAATAATTAATAATATCTTAAATCTAATATCTCTATCTTAAATATATAACATAATGGAGACTTATTTCATTTTACTCTTAACATTTTTCAAATCTAAATTATTACATAAACTGAAATTACAATTTCCAACTCGTCAGTACTAATTTAATGAAATTAAGGTCTCTTTAAATTTCATAGACGAAATGAGAGCAAAATGTACACATAGCAGCAAAATTAAAGCCTACGAAATTATAGGAAGGTTCGAAATCACTCGCGGTCTGTTACTAAATTGTGATAAAGCCAATTCCTCGATTTATTAAATCAATAAAAAAATATTAATTTAATTAATATAATAAAAACATCAATAATTTCTGAACTTGTAACATTTTTAGTGCAGGAAAAGGATATGTACAGTCAGGGAAATCCACGGTATGCTACTTTAAGAAATGCCTTGTTTATTAAAACGCGACAAACTCAACCCGTAGTCCGTTACGCGGTAATTAGCCGCGTACCATTTACAAAAACACATTTACAAGCTACGCCTTAAAGCGTAAATAAAAACGTTCAAGCGACTGTAGATTTAAACTTTAACACCGCCAAGTACCCCAACTGTACGTAAGCGTTGGTAGGGTTCTTTGTTAACCTGGGTTTGGATGAAGTGATTCATGACCTACCCTCACGTATAATACGCACTAGACGTGGAGTGTCGAAAAATGTAACCCATACTACTAACTAAAGCACAAGTACTTTTCACTCCCTTTGTCATGTTTTCTAGTTTTTTCTATACACAGAAGAAGAAACAAAAACTATTGGTTTGATACTCAGTAGTTAGCGAAAAACGTCTCTGTATGTTAATGCCTGCAATACACAACTGCGAAATTGTATCGTTTTTTTCTTTAACTTCGTGTGTGTGTGACGGATCTAATACCGCATTTTCGAAATCGGTTTACTACTTTTTGAATTAAATATCAGCGAATACAAATACTTTCTATTAATAATATTAATATAGATTTACAATAAACCTACTTTAAATAAATTACATCAAGAAACGTTGCTAAACTCAATAGCATTGCATCTAGTGGTAAGATATTGAAGCCTTAGCTGAACAATTCTCTGACGTTCCGTATCTATTGAAACAGACGCTATATCTGGCAAAGAGATGCTTGATACAGGATTATTACTTGGAATTATCTTTATTAGTTCTGTTAAATCATTAGAAACTAGGATATTATTTATAGTAGGAAATTTGTAGTAGAGTTTATTAAGAGAAATAGTTAGAGAACTGTATGCTTGGGACATCTGCTGCCGTCGGTGGCTCGGGCAAGACTGACTTGCTGGCATGACACCATGACACAAGTAAACAGTGTGGCCATACACTACAGTTAGACACTGTTTAGTATAACAGGTATTTAATTCTTCTGGTAAAAGTACCTAATTATTTACTAATCAAGATCTAGTACGTATAACTACTAGCCTACGCATATTTCAATAGCCATGAGTAGTCAAAATCAACGTTGAGCGCAATAGTCATGGTATAACAGGGTTGACGTATGTGTAAGCAAAAATGTATTTAAACATTGTCTAAGTGTTTATGTTAAAGTCTTCATTGACTTCAAAAGGCAGATTTTTTACAGCGTACGCACACTTGAAACAAAACTGTCGCACAACTGTTTAGTCCCATTTTGATTTTTATGAGCTTTTATGGAGGTGCGCACACTACTCGATTTTTAGTAAAATAAACAGTTGAATTGACTGCGAAACAATCGACAATCGCATACCAGTAGTGCGACAGTCTAGTGAAAGGTGTGCGCCCGATCTTAAAGAGAATGTCTGTATTGTTTTAGTAAAGGTTAGTGTTACTATTCTTTAGCTTAAGTAAACGTAGACTAAGCGATCGTATTATATACTCCATTAAAACAAATAAGTCTCAAAACAATTCATCTTCAGAAGTACTAAAGCAAGGAAATTTCGAGTTTTCGTCTTCAGTTATGACTGAACGCCAGTTTTGTTTTGTAGCATCCAAACTGATTAATAACCGTGTAATTCCACTGCCTCTTGGGTTGTTTCGCTCTGTTTATTTGTCTGCGGTATCTTCTCGTTAAATTAAACGCTTGCTATTGTTTGCCATTATATAAATTATTGCCTACTAAATGATGTAATAAATCTCTCTGTAAGTTTGTATAAAAATGTATAGTCTTTTTTTTGTTAATTAATATTTTAACGGATGGTTTATTTTATTGTTACCTGTAAATATTCTTTGATAATAAGGTTTTTAATTAATGACATGCTAGCTTTTGCCCGTGACTCCAGCCGCGTGGAATAAAAAAAAAACAAATATAAGTAGCCTATGTTTCCTTCCAGACTATGCCCTACATCTATAGCAAATTTCATCGTGATCCGTTTAGTCGTTTAGGCCACAAACTCTAACAAACATCCATCCATCAAAATTTGATACTCTTTGATTGTAAAATATTAGGGGTTGCTATGGGCATCCCCATGTTTATTATAGTATTGTTTAGTTAGAGCGATGGATAAAACATATTAATTATGTGAATAAATAGTTTCAATTCTCAACATAATGTAATCAAGGATTTTTAGTAAATATTGAATCATATCTTATAATGAAATTTTTCATTTATCTGAGATGCTATTGAGTAGTCAAAAGTTTTTTTTACCTTTATTTGAGTTGTCAAGTTGTTCTGTATTTCCTACTCTGTGTCCTTTTACAAAGAAATTCGTACATTATTGAGCGGGTCGGATAAAACATGGTAAGATCGTAGTACGCCCCCGGGGCAAGGAAATGCATCTGCGGTAGTTTTTTTTTCTTTTGCTCCCGCACTCTGTGAATCGAGCCGATAAATTTGAGACAACTCTGTAATATTGCGAAGAATTGTCTGGAAATTTATTTCGCTTCCATTCTTATGTTTCTTTCTTAAATATTACAGCTCCTTTATTAATGTTTAACTTTTCTTTCAATTTTAAAACGATCTTATGGAACGTTCCGTTTTACATTTACATAGACTTTTTAAAGTTTATTTTTAAAGATTAAAAAGTATTACTTCTAATGTTATTTTTTTGTGTATATTGTATTCGAAGAAATTTGCCAGACGTGATAAATAAATTATTATCAATTGAATACTCGTAAAATTTTCTTTTCTTTAGTATTTAATTTCTGAGATTTCATATCCATTATGTAATGAATTGGAATTTGTGCGTACAAATTCTTTACTGAAGCTGAAAATGATGTAGCTGTTTACAGTATAAAGGCTTTTCTGTTTTCTAGAACAAATTCGTTGGCATTTCGTCCTTTTTATGTATGAATTTTAACTTCTGTAAATATTTGTCTTTGCAAATAAACTGAGGAATTAACTCAACTTTTACTTAAATAAATAAAAGTTTTGTAATTATCGTTTATTCTAACGCTCTAGTTTTTTTATTTGCTAAGTTTTGCTTGTCTGAAAATATCAAAGGATATAAGTGTTTTTTGCTTTCTATAGGCAAAGATTTAGCATATTTAGTAAAATTTAGTTTTGGTTATAGTTTGGATAGAAATTCTAAACATAATGTTATTCTATTGACACTATATATACAAGTTCAAACATTAACACTCTAAGGATCTTTGCTATCCGAAATAAATCAATTATTATCATTATTATTACTAGCTTTCGCCCGCGACTCTGTTCACGTGGAATTAAAAAAAAGTGAGTAGCCTATGTGTTTTTCCAGACTATCCTCTACATCTATGCCAAATTCCATCGTGATTCCTTCAGCCGTTTAGGCTACGAACTTTAACACCCATCCATCTAATCTTTCACATTTAGAATATTAGTAAGATGACTGAAATTTAGTAGTACGAAAGAATTAACACTAATAATATTTTTATTTAGTAAAGTTATTACGGACCAAAATTATTTTGAGCATATCTAGGTAAAGTTTTCCTTAGTTATGGAGGGTGGTTCGAAAATAAACAGAATAACGTACGAGGTATGTGAAATGGGACAAGTGTGAGGCACATTAAGCAAAGGTCCTCATTAACTCGTAGGGCACTGTTGAGGTGTGAGTCACATGTAATGCAAGCAATAGTAACTCTTATGTTATTGGAATTAAGATTATTTTCTCCTTTACGATGTTTTTTAAAATGACAACTGTTAAAATTTAAGTAGAACGCAAAGGGATTTCACTTATTTAAATAAATAAGACTATTGCGAAAGACGCTTTTTGTAAATTTACATATAATTTTAGGTTTTTCTAATATAAAATGATGACACTTTATCATAACGTTCTTGATTAACTCACGTTAAAATTTATGTATTTTTCATGTACTTAAAGGATATGGAAAGTAAAACAAAATGTAGTCTATACTAGCTTTCGTCCGCTACTCCGTCCCCATGGATTTCATAAAAAAGTAATTATTCTATGGGTTCTTCCAGACTATCCTCTATGGATAATTACATCGATATTCGTTCACCAGTTTAGGCTAAGAGCTCTAACAAACATCCATCCATCCATCTTAACTTTCGCATTTATGTTAGCACGATACCATACTAATATTATACATGCGAAAGTATGGATAGATGGTTATGTGTTACTATATACATAACTAGACTGGAATAATGTATAAAAGATTAAAGAAGTCTTTCTGTCTCTGTGCGGACAGAATCGCTGGCGACAACTAGTTTATAAATATTTACAGAGTATGGCTATTTTCTTTTCATTCTCTAAATAAAACCTAGTAACATTACAATGGTATGACTCATTCGGCATTTTAATTTCATAGTAATATCTCTATTCATCAATTCATTTGTCATGATTACCCAACGATCGTAAAGATGGTAGTATCAATTGGTCTTTAACGATATCGGTACTTAAAGTTCCCATTAATCGAGGTGTAAATTCAAGATCTACATTAATCAGAGAACAGCGGTTCAAAAGGTATCAGCATCAAAGGTTTGTAAGGTCCATTAATTCAGGGGTCCGACCCTACGTCCATGCATTCTTAACTCGTATCCTACGATCTAGGAACACGATTCGCCTCTTTATTTAGTGAACTCATGTGTTAACCTTTTTTACCTCTCTTTGTAAAGTATGTTATATAATCTACGAGCTGTTGCCCGCGACTTCGTACGCGTGGTGTTAGAAAACGTACAAACTATATGAATTACAAAAAGCTACGTATACCTCGGGAACCGGACATTCTCGGGGATGAAGCTTATCCCACGTGTACTCCAGACATTGTTTTATATCTGTGCCAAATTTCAATAAGATATGTTGAACCGTTGCAGAATGATCGAGTAAACATTAAAAAACTAACTTAATGTATCCTACGGGAACCGTAACTATTCCAGGGATAAAAAGTAGCCTTTGTGTTCTTCCAGGCTATGCTCTAAACCTGTGCCAAATTTCATGGAGATCCGTTCAGCTGTTTAGGCTACAAAAGCTAACAAACATCCATCCATCCATCCATCTAAGCTTTCGCATTTATAATATTAGTAAGATCTAGATACTACGACAAATACTTTTATTCTATAACTAGCTGTTCCCGTGCGGCTTCATCCGCATGAAATTATAATCACTTTATTTTATTGTTTGTATTTGTCAAATGTCAAAATTAAACTGCATCAATGACAGCCTTGCTTTCTTGATGTTGGCAGCAACCTATGGTATCTTTCCCACATTAGGGTATCCAAAATTTTTACCCCCTAAGTTTAATGGCGTGAAAATATGCCTAAAGCGTGACGTAAGTATAGGGATTTTTATTACAAAAAGAATTTTTCAAAGATATGTTGTAATTGCTGACATCTTAGGCAACAAAGAAGTGTGTGTTTATGCTTTATTATAACAGTATAGATATATATACTGTTCTAATTATACTGAAAAATAATTATAACGGTATGCAAAACAGCCATCAGCAAGAGTAATTGATTTTCTGCAATACCCTTAGAGCGCGCGAACACCTGAAACTAAAATGTTTTTTTGTATTACACTACTCAATTGGTGTGCAATTAGTTTTGCAACTAAACCGTTGTATATACTGCGAAACAATCGACAATTGCATAACGGTTGTGCGATAGTTTAGTAAAAGGTGTGCGCCCACTCTAAGTATGCTGGAGGACGACAACAGTTATCTTAATTATTTTGATTTATTGAATATTTCAGAGAGTACCTCAGTAAGAAAAAAATATTCAATATTGTGACAATATATATTAATCTGTGAAAAATATTTTAATTGTAAGGATTTAACAAAAGATTCCATTATTGTGAATGCGTTGACGTGTCGAAAAATTTCGAACAATGAAGTACGTTATTCAGGTCGAAGAAATATTAAATACTAACTGTTCCCGTGCGGCTTCATCCGCATGAAATTGTGAAAATTTTATTTTATTGTACATGACAAACCTTGGTAATCTCGGTGAAGGAAAACATCGTGATGCAACCTACACATATCGGCAAAGAAATTCAAAGATATATGTGAATTCAACCAACCCGCATTTGGCCAGCGTGGTTGACTATGGCCTAGTCACCCTAACTAAGGGTAGGCTCCGAGCCCCTCGGTGGGGACGTATAGTGAGCTGGTGACGATGATACATCAAGCTAAAAACGTTCCAGAACGGTGAATGTCAATTAAACTAAATTCGTTTTCCCTTACCTTTTAACTGGCATGATTTATGCATATCTGGAGAAACGCCCTCATAAATCTTACTCTCAAAAACTCGGATATTAACGTTTAATGTTACATTTTTCCCGCGATTTCGGACTGCCATTTGCCTGTCAACTTTAGCATAAAGCGGCAAATATATTTCGATGTCTTAGCGCTTTTACATTTACTTCGTTCAAGTTGTTTTGAAGACAAAATATGAAACGTGAAATTACGTAGAGGCTTAACGTCTCAAGCCTGGTGTTAAAATAACGACAATGAGTAAATTTTAAGGACACTTTAAAAGAGAAAGCAATTAGCTTCTGGTTTTTAGATTATTGTTAAGACAGTTTTCATGATTAAATCACCGTACTGTAAATATTTTTTTAATCTCCAATTTTACTATTAAATGAATAAAGGAAGACAAACATAAGAGCAAAATACTAAAAACAATTTGATTCTTATTAGAATCCTTAGTTGTTCAAATATTAATGTTGAATTACGGTTTATGATTTTGTTTTTGTTTACTAAATGATATTTGGTTTTATTTGCTCGTATTGTATTTATTTAATCGCATTGTAAACTAATGAAATAAATCATTTTGACAATCTTTAAAAAAAAATAAGAAGCAAAAAGAAAATGTTTGTATTATCCATACTTGTAATATTTGATTTACGAGTAAAGTATTACAAAGTAATGTTTAGTAACTGTCAACTTACTGTCTGACAACATCTCAAAATTATATATTTACGTAATTAATTTACTTCTTAGGTAAAATAAATTCACTTTAGGAGTTTTCTCATTAATGTATTCAAAGTACAAAAGTTTCAAACAGTATGTACTTTAGGGTTCAAATTCAAAACTGTCAGAATTTATTTAATAAAATCGATATCTGACACTGACTTTAACATCCAGTTGACTAACGTGTGTTTAAAAACATATGTTTTTACCAGTTTGAAAATAATGATTTTCTTCAGAATTATATAAAGTAATTTGAATTTTATAGATTTATTAGAAACCTTATTTAAATATATAAACAAATAAGAAAAATGCAATGTATCTTTACTATTATAACCTATTAGTAAAGCTGACCTCTAAAAATATTTACGAAAAATAATTGCCAAGCAAGTCCAGTTCAAGTGTACTTAAAATGGCTATTGAATTATATTAAGTGGAAAGTTATTTTCGTCTCATACTTGATGTAAAATTATGTGTCATCTAAAATATGTTTTACTAATAACCACAAGCATTTGTTATAAAGGTCAGATATTTAGTTTCGGAATACTCATAAACCATTCCCACATTTTCAGGAATATCTATGTAACCTAAAATAAATTACAAAACTATATCACCATATATATCTATGACTAGCTGTTCCCTTTCGACTTCATTCGCATGAAATTATGATTTTATTGATTACATTTGCCAAATTCAATAGCAAATGTCAAAATGACATGACGACAAAGTATGGCAATTTTGCTTCCTTGATGTTGGCAGCAACTTATGGTCTCTTTCTCGCATTAGGGTTTTTATCCAAAATATTTACGCCCTAAGTTTAATGGCGTGAAAATATATAGCCTAAAGCGTGACGTAAGTGTAGGGCTTTTTATTAAAAAAATAATTATTCAAAAATATGCTGTAATTGCTGACATCTTAGGCAACAAAGAAGTGTGTGTTTACGCTTTATTATAATGATCATATCAATTATATTATTCAGTGATGTTGTAGCTTTCTATGGATTGTGTGAAAGAGAATATGCTTAAGAAAGGAGTGGATTCAGATATGACGGCTGATAGAGATGTATGGAAGAGCAGCACATACTGTGCCGACCCTCCGTAAGGGATAAGGGCAAGTGGATGATGATGATGTTGTAGCTTTCTAGCAGCGAAAGAATGTTTGAAATCGGTTCAATAGTTTCGGACCGTATTCAATGAAAACAATCAAATCGTTCCTATCCATAATATTTCTGAATAATATTGGTCACCAGTGCGTCGATATTCGACAATAATTTATGTTTATGCATGTATTCATGATACAATAAAAAAAATCATTATTTTCATTGTTTATTCTTTCAAATTTTTAACATAGTAAAAATATATCTCATTCTTGTTTTTTAATAAACGAAACTCATTTGATACGGGCTTGTTCAGTTCGCAAAGGGAGAATTAAAAATCCGAGCGGCCCACGATAATAATTCAGAGGAGATCTCTAACAATAGGTAAGCTACGTGATGCTTGGTATTCGCTCTTATATTACTTAGATCCCTTACACATTGCGTTGGTTTCGTGGCGGGACTACTAATTTTATTTTATACAAAGAATACCAAAATCTTGGATATAGATTGTAGTAAAATATTTCCATAGATTGCAAAAAAATCCTTCAGATCGAGTTAACGTTGACTTTCTTTATTAAACAATTGTATGTGAACACTTATATGACCAACAACATCAATAGACATATGGCTTTTGGGTAGTTGATAGGCTCGCTTCTCGAAGGACCCTAAATCGTAGCGGTTTGGACATACCGCCGAAAACAGAAAATACAACGTTACGTTACGTTACGTTACGAAAGATAAATACGAAATTAATAAATTACATTATGTTAAGGCTACAACAAAACGACATACAAAGGTTTAACTTTCGAAATAAAATAACATTATAATATGAGGATTGTAATCTAGTTAAATTTAATTAGTTCCCGGGAAACATTTCATCCTTGTCCTTTGCAGGAGTAAAGTAACATTTTATTCGGTAAAAGAAAAAAGCGTAAAGAAATGTAATTCAACATGAAGTAAGGTCTTTATCCAGTGTCTCGGAGCAATTTAAAATCGTACATGTGGATTGGATACAGCCGTGACACAAGGCTAGATAAGCCGCAAGCGATTCCTAAAGGACGAATTCTTATCGACTTCGTTTTGCCAAAACTTATAGTACCCCCTCACTTTACTTAATAAAGTAACGTAAGTATATTCACATAAAATAGGTAACAATTTCTTTATAAACTGGCCAGAAACATAAAATTCCTCATATTAAAGAAACCATCCAACTTCTTTTTTTACATTTTTGATTACATTTTAAAACTAAACAATTTCGAATATTCCATCTTCATGTATTGAATAACAATAGGAATCGGGAATACACGTGTCAGTAAAATGGAGTAATAACTGGCATGCCAGTTACTGGAACGAACCAGTATGCACATACCAGTAGTAGTAATGTGCACCAGACCGTATAAGACGATGTCAGTCTCAAGCGTCCCCCCTCGACCCATCTCTCAATTTGTATGCCCTTAGCTGTCACAAAACTAAATAATGTGCCAGCTACTGGTATGCCAGTTAGAAATTACACGTGCCTTTAGCTCAATCGAAAATGTGCCAGATATTAGCATACGTATTCCCTCCATAACATCGAATCTTTAATATTCGACTAATTGGCGAATATATACAAGAAAATATATACTTACTGAAAGAAAATCCCTTAAATTAAACCCACGGCACTACAATTACATAGTGGGCAATCATTTAAATACGGTAGGCAATATTTTTCGGCCTATACAATTTGCCGAGGGTTTCGGCCTCCAATTATGTGGAAATATAGAACACAGTCCGCTACTTCACGAGTTAGCTGACGAAACGCTTTTAAATTATACACTCGGAGAAGGTTCTAGGGCCGTTTCCTTAAGGCTCAGTAAACTTGTAATTAAAATGTACGCTTTACTGCACAAATTTGTAATTAAATTTACATATTTTTGTTACATTTGTGTTAATACCTTGTTATTATTTTGGGATATCAATTCTGATTTAATTTAGATGAGTGACACTGAAAACTAAGATAATTTTCCAATTAAAGAAGTATACATACATCCAATTATATTGAAAAGAAAATTATAGATCCTTTCTATCTCTTTATATGATAAATCTTGGCCTCGTTTTTGCTTTGAATATTCAAGTTAAGTGGAATTAACTTAATAAATATGTAGTACCATTAACAAGATATTAACTACTGATTTGCATATTTTCCGACACTATAACAAAGTTCACGAATTATCCCAAGACTTTGTTTTACCCCTTATGTTTCTAATATAATAATGATTGCGTTCAAAGTAAGTATCTGACTTGACACTTTCTATATTCGTTCGTTCATTAAAGTCAAATTTGTAGACGTACAAAAAATCATAAACTTACTAGCTGTTGCTCGTGACTTCGTCGAAAAAGTAAAACAAATAGCCTATGTTACTCATTAATCATAGCTTTTAATGATGAAATTTCGTAATCGGTCAATAAATTTTTAGGTAATGTCAATATATACAAAAATACAACAGTACGAATCTTTCTAATATTAGTATAGATTGAAATGTCACTGTAGTTATGAAAAGTGCAAAAGACAGTTTAGTTACCTAAACATTTTTGGATTTCCAAAGGCAAGACACTTTTGTAAAAACATCTTGCTGTCTCTGTCATATTTAAAAAAAAATTGTCACAATGATATTTTAACGTTTAGATATTGTATTATTACATTGTTTAACATTACGCAATTTATAGTCTACGTATTAAACGCATTTTAACGTTCTCAAAGCATTTCTGTACTACATTTTATTTAGTTAAAATATCCACTGCGTAGGCATGTTCATAGAGTGAATAGGAATTCCTTAACAAGTATTCACTTTACGTAAGGTTACACTATGAATATGGCACAAAGTATTTATAACATAAAAAATATACTTGAATACGTTACTACTAAGTTAAACACAAAATGAAAACTAGAGCGTATTTTCAATAATTTCTTATTTTATAATAAGTCTTCAGTAAAAGTGTCTAAACGTGTTAATAATTAAAAAAAAAACTATCGAATTCAGCTTTCTTCCCAAATTGTCATATTTTAAAATTGATACTAGTTAACATAAACATATGTGTTGGCGACGAATATGTATACACCGTCGTGAGAAAAAGTTCAGCCAATAAATTCCAAGGCGAAATTAAAATGTTTTATGATATCACTTA
>NW_013527804.1:5027789-5054947 GCF_000836215.1 Papilio polytes
GAGCTTGTCCCAGGCAGCGGTGGGCAGCGCCTTTTAGGTGTTGCCTATTGTCACGCAGCCGAAACAATATGTATCTTCCCAAATTGTTATGTTTCATCTGTTGTATTAACTGAAAACTGTTTGAAACATAACAGTTTGAGAAGAAAGCTGAATTCAATAGTATTATTTATTTTAATTTTTAACACGTTTAGACACTTTTACTGAAGAGTTTGATTTTATTTATTTACTAAGGATTAATAAAATTTCTGTTCATTACATTTTATGATTGTTTGTTATATTTTTTTTTTGAATAAAAATATTAGTAGATTTTTGTTAATTTCCTTTAACCACTACAACTAAGCTCTAG
Source organism: Papilio polytes (assembly GCF_000836215.1). NCBI lineage: Eukaryota > Metazoa > Arthropoda > Insecta > Lepidoptera > Papilionidae > Papilio > Papilio polytes. The sequence goes on from NW_013527804.1 coordinate 5,028,136, forward strand.
GCTTGTGCTAGGACATGGGTCACAACAATAGTAGAATGACGGGATTCGAACCCTCGACCGCGACATCGGTAGTCCGTACCCCAAACCATTAGGCTATTGGCGCTATATAGATGTTACAATCTAGAATCTATTTTGTACGAGTAATGTAGATAATAAACGAGAATGTTAGGCTTCAGTTAGCGATAACAATGTAACAATAATGATCTATTAAATTGTAAAATTAATAATTAATTTTACAATCAAAAATGTATTAAATCAAGGTAAAAAGGTTTACAATATTTGAAATCAAATGCAATGCAATCTACTGATTTAAATTAATACATAACCCATTCAAATGGAATTTGATTATTGAAATGATAATGATGCAAAGAATGTGTTTGTCACATTATTTCCTACTTCACTAGCGAACATACGCAACGTTTCTAAACTATGCTGTTGAAATATTCCTAAGGACCTTTGGATGGGTTTTGCTTCGTAAAAGCCTCGTATCTTTAATATAATATTTAAAAGAAATGTTTTACTAATCATTATTTTACTATTAACTTTTTTGTTTTGGACAATGTTATGACATAAAATTCTTTGGAACACTATAGTGAAACTGAATTTTAGCCTATTTTAGAGCGAGCATACACTTTTGACTAGACTATCACACGACTATTGTGCGATTGTCAATTGTTTCGCAGCCCATCCAACTGTTTATAAACTATTAGGAATCAAAGTGCGACTAAACAGTTGTGCTATAGTTTAGTCAAAGGTAAGTGCGCGCTCTTAGGTTTCTTAGATATTGGTTAAAAATCTGTTTCTTTACACATAAAGAAAATCTCAGACAACTTTATTTTTATATAAGTAGATTAAATGATGTGAAGTGAAGTTGATAAAACCAAATTAAGAAACTCTTGATAGGAAACTTAAGATAAATTAAACATTTAAATTGATGTTGGATGCGAAAATACTTTGTGAAAAACAAACATCTTAAGGTACTTTGAATTAAGGTGGCTTCTGATTTTGAAGAGGAAACTCGTTGTAAAAAATACAAAGACAAAAGAAAAGACGCTTTTGAATTTACCTTTTTCTTACAAATGAAATCTTTGCTTTAAACAGGTGTTCGTATCTATTCAAATTCCCCAACACATGAAATGAAATTAAGTGTAAGATAAGCTCGGTTTAATACGGACGCATTGCAGTCGTCGTTGTGCTAGAATCCGGCTGGATTACTCTTGGATTCTTTTGTATCGTAACAATGGTTCTGCTTCTCACAAGTTACATTGCTGATGAAGACAAATATTTTAGAGATTTACTTAACAACCTGTATTTATCAGAAGAAAACATTCTAATGTTATCAGCACCGGTTTATCGTAATTAAAGTCAATTTAAAGTAATGTATTTCAGTCTTTTGTTACCAAATGTCAGAGGTTTTGGAACTCAATTTATCATACTAATATTATAAATGCGAAAGTAAGGATGTATGTACATTTGTTACTACGTATGTATGTATCTCCAAAACGGAAAATACTTTTTTGTAAGAACATAGGCTACTTACTAAGGTTTTGTTTTAACTTTGCGTGGACGTAGTCGGAGGAAAAGCTAGTCATCATCATCATCATCACCAGCTCACTATATGTCCCCACCGAGGGGCTCGGAGCCTACCCTAATAAGGGGTGACTAGGCCATAGTCAACCACGCTGGCCAAGTGCGGGTTGGTTGACTTCACACATATCTTTGAATTTCTTCGCCGATATGTGCAGGCATCACGATGTTTTCCTTCACCGTAAGAACGTCGGGTAAATTATGTACATATGAAAATTCGAAAAATCGAAAATCACATTGGTCGGATCACATCACATCGGGATTCGAACCCAAGACCTGTAGATTACAAGTCAAGTGTTCAAACCACTGAGCCACCGAAAAGCTAGTATTTTCTATAAAACTTTTTGTAATTAACTCATTGTTGAGTATCAACACTCAACCAATTTTCAATGAAAATTAACATGAATTAGAAATTAATTCAACTTCGAGCAAATAATTTCATTTTGATACTGTAATTATTCTCATACAAAATCAACATTAAGAGGAACGAGATTCTGAGAACTTTCTACATTCACGATAGACGCTTTTAATAAAGGAAATGAGCAACACAGTGACATCATTTCATAATAAATAAGGCTTTCATGATAAAAATATTTCTAATTAACTAAGTATAAAAACACATACCAAATGAACAGAAAATTTAACATGTGACGTAAATACTTTTGCAGTAATTAATGAACTAAATGTTATAAAAAATATATATTAGGGCGTTTCTATAAGTGTTTATGAAACAACTATCTTCCTCTAAGACATCTTTGTATTCATTGTTATTCAATCTTTTTTTTTTCATGTGATTGTCATCTCTTCGTATATTTTGTCAATTCCACACTAACCTTATGCTTCTCAACATCTGATGAACAAATCTCTCAAACAGACTTTAATAGTCTGGACAGTTTCTAAGATAAACTTTAAAAGCTTTCAAGCTCCTTTTATCTCAAACTTCCATACTCGTGTGAAGGATCATGAAAAGTAACTTAATGTAATATCAAGTAAAATTCGATAAGTTCATAATATTATTAAAATAAAGGCTAAGAACTACTTACAAAGAATTTATATTAATAAGCCTTCATATATTTTGCTCTCAATTTCGCGAATCACAATTGTCTGTATGAAGGACTGATACTATTAGTCAGCTAAGAGCAAAGCCTTGTTTTTAGACAAAAAGCGACTACTGAAGTAATAAAAATCTATTTCAATACTGGCTTTTGCCTGTGACTTTCACCGAAAACATTTAATAAATAGCCTATACGTTCTTCCACATTATCTGCTACATCATTGCAAAATTAATCGAGATCCGTTGAACTTATACGTTGTAACGAACATCCATCCATTAAAATGTTTGCATTTATAATATCTAGTTTTCAATAATAATACCTGTTTCAATTAAAAACCGTTTCGTTTAACGAATATGCTTACATCTTATGTCGAAATTGTTTTAACAAATTTCTTTTTAACTCAAGTTATTTGATTTTTTTTCTTGATTCTTGCTTTAATAGTTCTTTGAATTAAATCTAATGTTTTTAATTTGTTTATGCATACCAGAAGCATTTACCATTTACTAGATATCATAATTCAAGTATTTTAGTTATAAAATAATTCTACTAAGGTTTTTACTAAGCTGTCCAGATTACTAAATTTAAAACTACACAGAGCTTAAAATAGGTTACCGAAAGCGTAGTACGTACGTCTAAAAGGATTATTCTTTCCAGCCGGCCAAACGATACTAAATCCTCTACTGGAGTTGCGGTTGAACTTCGTGAGATAGCGTAAAATCCCTTAGTAGCCGGCAGTTGTACTAAATGCTAGACGCGGTTGTAGCTTACAATAGAGACAAGGTCACGAGTTGAAAAAGAAAATGTAGACTTAACTAGAAATCATGTATCTGTACTTAATAATGTAATAAAGTATAAACACTACTTAGTGGCGTAGTATGTCAGCCTATGTCTATGTCACTAGAGGATGGCCACCGTCAAGTCGGTCAAATCCTACATAACCCTGCCTTCCCCCCAGAAGGCAAGGTATCTTTTAAAGATTACTCCCCCGACACCAAAGAAAGGATGTCAGCAATCACAGTATATTTTTGAATAAATTCTTCTATAATAAAAAACCCTACACTTACGACACACTTTAGGCTATATATTTTCACGCTATAAAACTTAGGGGTAAATTAATTGAAAAAAAAAACATTAAGAAAGCAAGGTTACTATGATCACTCTGCCATTTACAATTGAGAATTTGACAAATATAAACAATAAAATGAAGTTTTTATAATTTCATACGGATGAAGCTGCAAGGGAACAGCTAGTATTACTATACATTTATAACTTATCTTCAACGTGTGTCTCGAAGCTAGACTTAATTTGAAAGAACTTGGCCAACCGTGACGATCTGAACGTATAGGACTTCAGACATTTTTTTAATTTAATGGGACATGTGCAGCCCTTCCTTAATGTAAGGAAGGGCTGCACATTTCAGAAGTGTCTACGATTACAATTCATGTATTCAAGCAATATTTCCCACAGCAAAATACTTGTATATAATATTGTCATTTTTTTAAAAAAGAAAATTCAGTTAGCAGATTTTCTTACATCGAATAAGGAATAGCAGAGCGTAGTACACTTTATTCATTTATATCCGTTAATTAATTAATAAACATTTGCAGACTAAATTATCTCAAATAGAAATGCAAATAAAATCAACGAGATGATTTATGTAAATACTTCAGGCATGTAAAAATATTTATGTACATTCAAATTAAACACATGGAAATTGTTATAGACTAGCTTCCGCCCGCGACCCCGTCCGCGTGGAATTAAAAAACACAAAAGTGAGTAGCCTATGTGTTCTTCCAGATTATCCTCTACGTCTATACCAAATTTCATCGAGATCCGTTCAGCCGTTTAGGCTACATATTCTAACAAACATCCATCCATCTATCCATTCCTTCAACCATCCATCCATCTAAACTTTTACATGTATAATATTAGTATGAACTATGATAATTAAGCGGAAATTTTCATTCGTAATAAATCTGCTGTAACAGTTTCCATGTCTTTTTTCTTGGTGGTGAAAACCAATGCATAGCTTCTACCAAAAAAAGCAATGTAACCATTAAGGTTCTAAAAAGTTAGTTACATTTTCGTAGTATTTTTCTTAGTCTCCTTAAAGTTAAATATAAAATTTAACCACTGAATTTAAAATTAATCATTTAACTGTACCAAACTCTGCTTCGCCAGTTAAGTTAAGCGAAACAAATAAAGCAATTCCCATGCAATTACAAAATGGTCTCATATATTTGTGAAGACGACGTCGGTAGCGATCTGCGTTCTAAAACAAAGGCAGTATACCAACGTCCCAGAGTGTCCCCAGCCTTAGTGAATAGTGTGCACAATTTACCGGACCTCATAAAAGAGGGCGCTGCGAACAATGCATGGCAATTCGCCAAAACGTGTGCGGTCACCAAATTGACGGACGTCATACGTTCAGTACAAAACTAAATAGTTGGTCTCATGGGAAGTAATTTAATGAAAATTCATAAGAATTTCTTACCAGTCGTCTTTCTCTATCTTCATACTTTTATTATGAACTTCTGTTTAAATTATTGTAACTAATATAATTCGATTAATAACTATTATAATTCTTTGGTGGAATAAAGATATCATCGTTTGGGTTTATCTGGAGGCGCTATCGATGAGGTGAGCTAGTATTCTTAAATTACGTACTAATCGACGTTAATCGGTATAACGTAACATGTTACAGGGCGAGCATGAAGTCAGTACATAATCTAACGGAAAACCGCGAGCAACGAACCGCTCGAATGACGTCACGTAACAAATCGCGTAGCCTTTAGTACGACGAAATTACCATTTACTTTATAACATAGATGAATGTATTTGACAATGTGAGATATAATTCTACAATTTTTTATACATAAAAAACATAAATATGACATTTGCTCTTCGCAAATACAAAGTGAAATAACTCGACGTAATATCCAGTATTATTTCTAGTACGCTAAAGGAATAGACATTTTCCCTCACATCGTATAGTCTTTACATGCGCTACTGTGACCTATTTCAGTGACTGCGAGCCACCTCTCCCTAACTACGATACATTTAATGTCTTTTGAATCCTATACGACATTTACGTGATGCCAAGATTTACGGAACGGAGCGTCTCATTCGATTCTTTTTTTGTTGAAATAGATGGCTCAAATGAATTATAAGACAGTTCGTAAAGAGTGATAAAGAGCATAATTGACTATATTTTATATGTTTTACTTATGTAAACAGATAATATTTAAACAATAGAAACTAGATTTTACCAGTGGCTGCTTCCACGCGGCGTTAAAGTATCATATGTTCTTTAAGACTATACTGTATATCTGAGCCAAATTGATAGAAATATTATGAGTTGTTCTGAATTTTCTAATAAATATCCATTCATACATAAACCTGAACGCCATTTATGATATTAGTAAGATTACAGTATTCATAATTTCAGATCTATGGTTTTTGAATTTCACGACTATATTCTGTATATTATTCTAAGTGTAGTTACTTCATTTTTAATGAGTAAGTTTTCTTTTTAAATAATATTTCTTAACACTTTGCAAAGTTGCACCTTCACGGCAAACGAAAATGCGACATAAGTCTGCCCTCGTCTGCATTTCCCGCGCTCCACATTTGGCAACTGTTGCGAATTGTTCGTTTGGAACATTAACTCAAATACATTACATTTGTTCAACACACTGACAACAAAATTACCGTAATTATTGTGAAAGCGCCATTCGCTTCGAAATTACGTTCCTTTATTTTTACTATTCATTTTAACATTTTTTTAAATGCGTGTAATATATGTCTAATAATTTCAATAATCGGTCTGCATTGTAATACAGAAAATAGATAGCACTTTAGAGTCCCACGCAACACTATATATGTACGTCCCACGCATCACACAGAAGACACACGTCAAGTGGATTCGATTCCCCGTAGAGAAAGATTGTTTCCCACGATTTTCTTATAAGAAGAGGTTGAAAAGAGGAAGTGGATTTTACAGAGGAACGTTACATTCTCTTTCTGTACGTTCCCTCTTACATCGAATAAAGGTTTGCATCGCATCTACAAATGCGATTGTCTAGGGGTAGCGATCATTATTTTAGCCAATTTCGATAGCCGCTTACTCATTTCTCACCTTATAGTATAAAAAAAGCATAATAAAAGTACAACAAAACATAACGGGATCCATCAAATATGACAATACGTCGGTATGCAAATGAATATAGGAAAACCTCAGAATATGTATGACTGAACTGGATTTAAATTTCCGCTCCAGATAGAAAGGAAAAAAATCACTAAAAACCGTTCGACGTTGGCGAAAATCACACTTTGTAGTTTCTCATCGATGCTTTTTATCTTTGGTAGTTTGAAAAAAAAATCCTATTGTAATGTAAGGAACAAAAAATATAGTTACATCTAGATTGATGTCTGATCCAGTGGGTTTGAGTCAAATTAAATTATAACAGCGCACTTAAGTCCTCTTCTCTATATAAAAAAGGTCATTGTTTTACTACACTTCTGGAGGCCAAATATTGCTAACTAGCTTCCGCCCTCAACTCCATCCGAATAGTATTAAAAAAACGTAAGTAGCCTATGTGTTCTGCCAGACTATGCTCTACAAAGGTGCCAAATATCGTCGATATCCGTTCAGCCGTTTATGCGCAATCTCTAACATATATCCATCTAAACTTTTGCATTTATAATATTGTCGGGATCTACTGATAAGTAGCGAAATTCATGTCCGTGGAATAATCGAACTTTTACCAGAATGTTCGATCGCAGCGTCATCTGATGGCGAGTAGCAAGTAGTAGATTGGTAAGATTGAAGACGTGACACCAGTCATTGTTAAATTTACCCAACAGGTGTAAGTAATTTGATTCTTTGATTTACCTAAAGAAGTGTTTTTTTTATATATTACACATACATTTTATATTTCAAGGACAAAGTTACTGCAGTATAAGTACGGACGGTTTAGATGGTCTATTCATTCGCTAAGCGCAGTACTTACGGCAAATTAACTTGCCCCGACGAATGTTTGAATCAGCCAGCGGAATTTACACACTAGTGGCTATGGTAATGAGGACGATTAAGTTGGCCTTTACTGGCGAATAAAAAAAAACATTTAAACGGATATTTTCTGAGGACAAAATTATTTACCAAAATCTTTAATCTCTCAGGAAAAAGTTTTAATATTCTAATTAGAATATAGAGGGGGTATCGACTAGTTTATAATGTACTTTATTTTTAAATTCATCAATAAATTGCTTAAAATAACTTGCAGGAGTAAATACAAATAAAAAACTTATCGAACCTAAATGCGTAGCGGCGTAGAATTGTTCGTTGAACTCTTTTTCACTTGAATGAACTTTAGTACATTTTTGTAGGTATAGTGTCAGTGAATAAAAGGATTACGAATGTATTTAATGAAATTGAAAATGCCGTAAAATAGGATTAAAGTTGTCAACTGTCCGTCTTATTTATGGCAGAATACTGAAACGAATATTACACAATTTGTAAAGACCGCTACAGTTTGACAGATGTCAAAATATTTATGAAGTAAACGTTGTTACATAAATGTCGATTCAGTATTCAGCAGTAAGTCCTTTATTGTATCTTACTCACAGAAAACTTTCACTAAGTGCGTCCCTTAGTTACTATTAAATGATTTATAAATGTGAGAATGATTTCGTAATAAATTGTTAGTAATAATAATAAACATATTTTATAACACACTATTAAGGTCACACACACACACTAAAGTATACTAATATACTATGAAAAATATCTATTACGTGTTTATCTAATACCAACCTACAAGATGTGATATTCTTCCGAAATTAGTTTTCTTTCAAAGTTTTTCTATCAATAGACGTATTCTAGATGATAACATAGTGCGGTCTCAATAACTACTCGAAAAACGCGGTAATTTGTAAGGCAAAATAACACGTTTGCAACATTGCTAATTTAAAATGAAATGAAGAAGATTATTGCTATTTTGTAATGCTAGGAGTCAAAATAAAAGTAGGCCGTCAAAGTGTTTTTGTATAACATGAAGATTTACAATGCTTTAAACTTTTCCATTTAACAGTTAATGCTTTAATAATTAAATTAGATAAAGTGGTGAACTAGTTTTGAATTTAAACAAAAGATATAGACCTTATACATGGTTTAGATTTATAAAATTCACCAATTCCTATAGTTCTAAGTTTAGATTTGTCAAAATGTTTTGCGCTGGTAATTCTGAAGATGGTTATTATTTAGAACGTATTATTTGAACCTTTGTGTCATTTAAAAAGTAAGTCTTCGATCAAACTAGAATAATGTTTTTCTTCATGACATTTTATTATGATAGAATTTGGCAAAGTTTGTTCTCTTACTATCTTGGAAAGCTTAAAGAAAATCCGAGCTTCGGCTAACTTAAGCTTCGAGTAAACTTAGATCTACATTATCCTATAAGCGAAGTGTCAGTTTCAATATTTTTTTAGTTTTAATCTTTAATCCGTTTACAATATGACTAGCTACATTATAAACTTATGAATTTAACGAGATGTAAACCAAAAAATGTATTCGAAATACAAGGGTATTGCAGAATTTTGCCAAACGCTCGACCGTACTAGACTTGTCGCCTGACCTAAAACATCGACCTATATAATAATCTATCTAGCAAATACATATCCATAGATAATCTCCGGCACTCGAATTGACAGTGGAATGCCTTTTTCATACGAATGAATATCTGATATTGACATCTGTTTTCATCAACCTTTTTTATTGTAAATTTGTTTAGATTTATATTAGTGTTCTAAAAAAAAAACTGGCACTAAGACGGAAGAACCCTGGCTCCTACAAGACGGGCCTAGAGCCTAGTGTAGGAACCAGGCGATCGACCACAATTGTATTAAAAGAAATTTTGTAACTTTATAAATAAATTTTTTAAATCTTTTTGTTTATTACAAATATTTACATCGCTTTTAAGAAATTTCAGTATTTAAGTTGTCTCTTTTCCATCGGATTTTTATGACATTTAATAAAATACCGGTTTATGCATATTTTTTATGCAGTCATCTACAATATTCAGAGTTTACTTGCTAGTAAACAATGTTATCGAAATTTGATATTATTGAATAACATTTATACTCAAGACACGATAATTAAATTAACTAAAATTTTTTATTGTGATATAATTTTTAATTCATAAATTTAAATAAACATCAGTAACCTACATATATTTAAAGTAATGTAGTACTTAAATATTAGTAGTTAAAGAAAAAGGATTTTTTCTGAATAAGTCTTTTAGATAAAATAATATTAATAAAGGATTATTACTAAACGCTTCCTTAGCAAAATACACGATTGACATAAAATTGTATTAACACATTGTGTAGAACAAAGATGTAAACAAATAAATTCTCCCGAGTCGTTATCCTGCTGAAATAATACGCAAACAATTTTTACCGTACAAAAACATCGAGCAAGTCAAGTGTGTAATTTGACACTTTCTCAGCCATAATATGTGCGAAAAAATCCAAAAACGTACACAGCACTCACCGTTATTTTTAATTACATTTGCAACACTTGGCCGATCTTGGACGGCTTTCTAAAGCAACAATTCCAAACGCACGTAACGTAGCACCGTAGCACTTTGAATACGTCAACCCGTATTACAAGTTCGCGCAATACTGAGACCCGCGCAGTCTCCGAATATGGAGCTCAAATGACGCTTGAGGTTCGGAGCGTTGCTACGCCGTAGCGTTGCCGCTACGCCGTACCTAAATTACAATAAACGTGTTAAACGACGACATTCTCATGTTTCTTTTAATTTATTATTTCACTAAAATGTTTTAAAACTAAACTAGGTTTAACTAAAAAATAGTACCCTCTTAATTAAAGAGCGAAAGTAAAATGTTCAATCAGTTAACATATATTTTGATGTTTACAAATTGTGGTGCAAATGCCATTAATATTAAATTTCATAACTTTAGCAAAATTCATTATCTTAATGAATTTTTACTGCATTACGGCGGAAATGTATCCGCATTTTTTTAAATCCCGGCATGTTACCTCGCAAATGTTTTTACAAATTAAATTTATTATAGTCGATTAAAAATATAAAACGCGAGTATGTACTGCGTAATATAAAGAGATTGTTTTTCTTCTAAGGCATCGTGTATTTTTAGACTTGTTCAAGGCTTCTTGTATGGATCCTAGAATAACAATCGGGATCGAAATCTTAACGCGCCCTCTGAAATACTGAAGCATTCAATCGTAAAATGTTATATAATTATTGTCTAGTGAAAATTTTGAATATTAACAGTAGTCAAAAACTTGTTTAATTCAGCAATTAGTAGTCTACGATTATTCGAAACTAACGAGTTACTCGATACAAATCGAATATTGGCATCTAGTTTTTTTTTCATATACTGACAGATGGACTTGTATCAAAATTGAGCAAACGTTTTCTCGCGGTAGTTGTGGTTTTATTTAAAAACTTCGTTAGTAAAAAGTAACTATTTTGACAAAGTGTTATGTAATTCAAATCAGGGACAAAAGAAAATCCAGTGTTTTTTGTTTGGAAATTATTTGTTGAATTTTGAATAGTTTAAAAATTCCTACAGAATTAGATATTTGCACACCCCGTTACTTTCATATACTTACATCAATTGGCTATACTTAAGCAGCTATATAATATTTTTCTTAACAAACTTGAAATGCCTTATAAGTGGCATAAATATTGATATGCCGTTACTTGTATCCTTGCACACTTGGCGAAGCAATAATATTTATTACCACTATAAAACAGGCACACGAGCCCTTTAGCTAATAAACGTACATAATTGAACAAGAAATATATGAGGCTATTACGTCAGAATTGTATACCCTTTTATAATTGCTATAACAACTTGCTATTTATAGTTCTACTTAAATAATTGATTTAAAATCAATTTAGCAATTTAAAAGGCGTTATTACCTTTTGTTTCTTTTTGAAGTAATCCGCTTACAATACCAATATTTCTGAAGGAACGAGCTTCCAAACTTTAATAAATAATTCAAATATTTACAAATGATTTATTTCTGAACTTCACGTTTCACATTATTTACAAATAAAACCTAAAACATTAAAACCTTGTGCGTCAACCCCAAGTAAGTGGGACAAGGCTGGAAGATGATAATTTTTTAATAGTTCGTGTCAGCAAAATTATTTGTGTTTTATAAAAATGTGACTCTCCTATTGAAAAATCTCTCTAATTCTAAATTGGTACCTTTAGGAATTCATAAATAAGTTGTTGTAAACTTAAATTGAGTAACTGCATGTATTAATATTGTTATAGTTGTTCTCTTGTCATCAAAAGCGGATTAATATCCTTGTAAGTTTAGCTGACTTGAAGTAACTTAGTCAAGTATAGGATACGTGAATGTTTTACTGTATTAAGTGAGCTACTTTCATAGTCTTTTGGGACTTAAACTCATAACTTCATATTTCGTACTTGAATTATTTTAGGCACCATGTAGAATCCTTAACACAGATGTTAGCATAAGTTGGTCTTAATAAAAAGAGGCGTTAGCTAGTTTTAGTCAGTGTTTTAATCAAAGAAAAACGAACGAGCGGTTGGAACACCGAAATGTTCATCAGCAACAAAGAAACTGTAGACGCAGCCGGACTTTCAAATAGCAATACAGTTGCTTTTTGATGGACCCTTAGTCGTATACGTCCCTTACGTAGCTATCATTTAACTATATAATACGTTACGGTTAAAAATACTTATATACTCAGTCTTCAAAACACTTTCGTCAATATTTGTCAAACATTTTACATCTCTCGATTGTGTGGCAATACTAAGTTATCATAAAACTCCTCAACTTTTATCCCGACTTTACGATAACGGTGTTGTCCGAATACGAGAAAAAAACGTAACGGCCCATTATCCGAGCGCTCGCTTTCCCTCAGTCCCTCAACTTGTTTGATAGATCGGGCATCGTTATTTGTTTCTCTCACAAGGTCTTTGTTCTAAAAGCCTTTAGGAAAGTGATTTATGGAGATGTAATTCGCACTCAACAATCGTAATTCTCGTTTATCGGATCTGATAACGCAGTCAACTGAGAGAATAAATGCGTTGTTTTTCGATTTTCCCTTTCCCTTAATCTGATTATCCTTAATCGATGACATTACTTTGTACCAAAATAAAGTTAATAATTTAATACATTGCGAGTATTATTGTCTCTTTATTACCTCTGGAGGTATAGCGTAACTCCACTTGTTGTCCACAAGTTGAATTTAGCAGAATTATTCATTTAACAAAAGTTACTTCGCAAGTCGAGCACTTCAAAATAATTTTACTTTAATATCACCCATGAGAACATGTGAACGTAATCATATTTGTATATTAAACTGAAGAATAGCGGCAGTGGCTTAATTAAGTGAATTTGTATCAAGTACAGTTAGAGCCCGCGTACACCTTTACCAAAAGAATCGCACAATTGTTTAGTCTCACTCTGATGCCTATGAGATTAAGTGCGCAGACTACTTGATTTTTAATTCTGCAACTAAACAGTTGAATTGGCTGCGAAATAATCGACAATCGCAAAACAGTTGTGCGATAGTTTAGTTTAAGGTGTACACCCGCTCTCAGTTGTATAAATATATTTGTAATGTTTCAGAAGCATGTATACACTTTGTAGTACATCAGCATGTAACTTCTTTCGTTCGGGCTTTATATTTTACTAATATTTTTCTGAGTAATAAGAAAACAAGATGGTGGATGATGAGGATAATTGAATAGTTACTTAAGTAGAGTTAAGTACTACACAATAACTACAAAATATACAGCCGAGACAGTGTAAAAATACTGTCTCGGCTGTATTTTTTGTCGCGACCAATGTCTGTACCAAGCCTTGGTATCACAATACACGTAGACGTTGCAAGGTGCGTGTCTAAACGTGCCATTGTCTACGCGAACAAATACAACTCCGTGTTTATGAACACTATTTAATAGGGAAGCACTTACTAAACGATCAAATGTTTTGTTAAATTTGAATCAGAGGGTTTAACAAATGTTTAAATGTTCAGTCTTGACAGTTTTCTGAACAGTTAAAATATGTGTAGTGACTGAATAGCTCGTCAGTTAACATCGTCTGTACGATTTAAAAATCCGTAAACTATCAAAATTATATTCGAAACCTTGAAAATTGATATTTCATAGTTTAATAATTGAATTTTACTACTAACTTAAAGATAAATTAAACTCGTCGTCGCTTATAGGTAGACAATTCCAAGAAGCAATCTTTATGCATTTAACAAGTTTTTTTAGTCTCTTAAAGAAATTGCTAGATAAATACAAGGAATCGCTCGAGGCTCCATAGTTTCCTTCAGTTAAAAATTACTTTAATAAATTAGAATAACAGATAAAGAAAGAAGTTTTGTGTTTTTGTTATAACATTTTATGTTTTGTATAATGTAACTTTGACAGAAAAATTTTTAACTGTATTATTTCTTACTAATGTTATAAATGCGAAAGTATTGATGGATGGATGTAGTTTGTTACAGTTTGTAGCTTAAACTGCTAAACAGATCTCGATGATATGTGTTAAAGATGTAGAGGATAGTCTGAAGGAACACATAGGCTACTTAGTTTTTAATACCACGCGGAGTCGCGGTCGACGGCTAATATTAAAGCAAATTAAACATTTACTTTTACAGGCCACAGACGTTCATACACACAACATACATTATGTTATAGGATATATTGTATTATTGTTTCTAACTATAATTCTTAGCTTAATCTAAGTTAAATGTAATATAAGGGATGAGGTTTGACACACCTGATGTCAACTCAATTACCGGCTCAGAAGTGGGCCATCTGAGTCTCTAGACGTAAGGTTAATTTCATGATAAGTTCCTAGTGTAAACTACCACTACGCTATTTCAAGATTACAGTTGTTATTTAAAATAAATATAAGAATTATAGTCACAGATTTTCTTTAATTAAAAAAAAAAAACAATTTTAAGCAACATCATCATGACCAGCTCACTGTACGTCCCCACCGAGGGTCTCGGAGCTAACCCTGAGTAAGGGGTGACTAGGCCATAGTCAACCACGCTGGCCAAGTGTGGGTTGGTTGACTTAACACATATCTTTGAATTTCTACGTCGATATGTGCAGGTTGCATCACGATTGTTTCTTCCACCGTACGAACATCGGGTAAATTATGTGCTAAATTCGAAAAAAACGAAAATCATATTAGTACAATGCGGGATTCGAACCCAAGACCTACAGTCTAGAGTCAAGTCAAGAGCTATAGTCAAGTCAAGTGCTTAAAGCCCTGAGCCATCGACGCTTTCAGAGAGCAATAAAAATCAATAAACATCAAAAAACAATTTTAAATAACCAAACTACGATATGTACTAAGTATTCATGTTTGCTGGGATTTCCGCCTTTTCGTAGGCGGGAAGAAAGATATTTGTATACATAATAGCAATGTTTGTATATATTTAGCAAAATTGAACAACTCTAGTAAATTAAAACTAAAGCAGAATAGAACAATAAGTTTGACGACCAACTATAAGCAATCCTCGCAATATGTTCTGTAATTATTAAGCAACAATATGGTGGCACGCACCGCCGAAAATTGCAGTTTATAGGTTGCAGTTAACGCCAGAGTGCAATAAACATCTGAACCACGCCACACTGCGCCGTGCGGTCTTCGTTGTGAAGTAAATAACATTATCCATACGGTCGCCTTTTTGTGTATTTTCTGTTGTTTTTTTTATCCAATATGGAATGTGGTTGAACAGTTTTAAGGCCACATATTTTTGTTCGAATGTTTTTATATCAAATAGTGATTATTAAATGTATTGATATTACATTAATAGCATATCGTTTTATTATTAAAAGTAAACTAAATAACTCAACAGTCAGGGGGGAAATGTAAGTGGAATGATCGATCGATTAAAATCGATAAATTCTACTACAGTTGGGTCAAATAAAAAATGCTAACCTGTCAGCCAAAAGCTGAATTAGAAATTGAAAAAAAGGGAAAACCACTTCGTAATTATTTTTATCAAATCCACCAGGAATAAAAGAATTTAACTCATTAATTTGCAATTTCATTTTCCTGATCTTTCTATCACATTATTCCGTCGCAATCTACGTAATGCGAATAAAAATTCGCTGATATCTGTATCGTTTAAGGTGATCGAGTTCGTGAAATACATTGCTGAAAGCAATCTACCGGTTAATTAATTAACTGCGGAGTGGTCGCAGCTATTTCCGTACCCTCAGCTTTTTGCCGCGGGTCCAAAGATCTATTAATTTAATGTCACATTTACATCCAATCTCATAATTGCTTTTATGTTTAATATTTCGGTTTACAAAAGATGTCTTAATTAATATACCAGTGTAAAGTATTAAAAATAACATGTAACAAAATTGTTACGTAGTTTAGGAAAATACTAAAAAATCAATGGGTATAAAAAAGCGTCTTAAAAACATTTAATAATGGAATTCCAGCCAAGCAAAATTTTTCGAAAAAGATACTTTATCATATCGTTTTAAGAAATTAAGGGCCTGTTCCACCACTGGCTGATAGAGACTCAGATAGCTTAAAAGTGACGTCACTGTCAGATAAGTGTATAAAATCGATATTTCTTTCACATATATTAAATTTGGTGGGACAGGCCCTAAACATTTGAAGAAGCTTATTTATTTTTCCACGTGGATTTTCAAACTGAAACTTAATTTGAATGCCAGCTGTTTTTATTGTACATGATAAATATTCTATGATGTTTCAACGGCGCTATAAATTAAATTCTTAATGAAATTTTAGAAAATCGTGAGATTTTTCACGTGTTACGAAACTCGGTGGACGATAATATTTGATTTCGTTTATTATAAAAGTGTAATAGTGAAATTAAACACACTGACAACTACAAAATAGACAGTTGTCCTACAATTTTGTGCAAGGAAAAACATAAGTTTACTTTTTAATTTTGTATGAAACTAAATCATACTAATATTATAAATGCGAAAATTTAGATGGATGGATATAACGGATGGATGTTTGCTAGAGTTTGTAGCCTAAACGGTTGCACAGATTACGATGAAATTTGGTATAGACGTGTATGACAGTCTGGAAGAATACATAGGCTACTCACTTTTGGTCTTTTTTATTAAACGCGGACAGAGTCGCGGGAAAAAGGTAGTGTCAACATAAATACCATTGATTATGCTTCTCATAAATTGTAATAAGCTAATAAATCAAACACAATATTCTAAAGCACAAAATAGTACTAAACAAAACGTAACACTGGACGAATCCTTTCCTTTTTCAACAAACGACTTTTGCGAGAATAATTAAGTTTATTGTATTCCACTTAGGAATGAAACTCTTTAATTAAAAGCATACCGTCCCTCGGGAAATAAAAAAAAATCACTGAACGTGTCGCATTTCATTGTTCTAACACGCTTACAAATTGTTGACCGAATAACTTCATAATATTTTTAGTAAGAAGAGAACTCGAAAGAAATTGAAATATTTTTTATTTGGTTGATTTTTATTGAATAAAATAAATATAATATCGATGGAAGAAATCAATGGAACAGACTTTATATACAATGAAGGAATACATATAAGTACAAACATATATGTATATAGTTTCAGTGGAACTAGACGCTTTCTTATATATGTAAAGTAAGGCATAAGACGAGAAAATTCCGGAAATAACACCACCTACCGGTAACTAGCTTTTACAAATTAATTAAATCCGAGAACTCTATGGAATTCATAAAATGAAAACCTTTAAAATCCGGAATTAAATTAAACGTAAGATAATTAAAATACTTTTATTTACTAACTAAAATTATTAATGTTCATAATAATTAGATTACCAAGAAATGTACTTTAAATTGCGTTATTCTTTTACTAAAATTAATCTCGAATTCTACGTTTCGTAAGCGCCGCTTACAATCTGTAAGGCATCGAAATGGTAAAGGAATTTGGTGTTTTAGCGTGGGGTTATAATTTAAAATGTAAATGTATAAACGTCGTTTCAATATTAACCCGTAAATCAAAACATTTAAAAATCTTACTCAAAGTTATGTATAACTTACAATAATTTATGCTAGTGAATTTTTAAAAGTAAACGTTACTTGATAAAGCTAGCGTTTACTCTTAATACATTTGAAGTTAAGTTGACAACAGTACAAACGCACACAACATGTTAAGTTAAAAGCTTTAGAACTTAGAGTACACCTAAAGTCAAGTACAGAGGTCAGAATTTATCATGACAGTAATCTTACTAATATTATAAATGCGAAAGTTTATATGGATGGATGGATGTTAGAGTTTGTAGCCTAAACGGCTGAATGGATTTCGAATAAATTTGGTATAGATGTAGAGGATAGTCTGGAAGAACAAATATGCTACTCATTTTTGTTTTTTTTTAATCCCACGCGGACGGAGTCGTGGGCGAAAGCTAACGTAACTAAAATTAATATCAAGTAATGGTTAAAAAGGTTAAATACTAACTTATAGTCGAGTAAAATAAGATGATACTTTTAACATCAACTTTTTCTTGAGTATTTTAGAACCATGTCAACATTCCAATTTCTTTCACTAGTAATATTTTCATAAAAGTTTATCAGATAGTAATTATCTGCTAACCTAATTGAAGCTGTACATGAATACATGCGTTGAACGTGCGTTACTCCGCAAAATGCCTAGCTATGTTCCTAAATAACTAAATATCGGAAACGCAGACACTTCATGATACGTTAAATCAAATTAAAATATTATCTTAAGTGAAAATGTTTAACTGGTTTAAACTAAGGAACTTATCTACCACAAGAAATTCATGATCGCTGTACTTATTAAATCTATGAATATGCTAGACATTAAAAACACATCATACTTCTTTCTAAATATTTGGAACAGATGTAGAACATTGTCAGGAAAGAGTCAAAGGCTTCGCATATTTCTTCTTTTTTAATTGTGTGCGAACAGAGTGGCGGGCGAAATCTGGTTAACAATGACATGAATATTGAAATAGAACAGAATTAATATACTGTTTCTATTCGTTTAAAAGATATATGACAGTTTGTTCTTTTGTAAATCTGGAATTAAAAGTGATGGTAAATATTGCATCAAAGAAAGACATAATTACATCTTATTGTCAACGGTGTTGGACAATTGTTCGACAGAAGCATTTAAATTAAATTGTCTTTTATATTCCCAAGCTTATAGAGAAAGAAGAACTTTATGTGTATCGTCACAAGGTTGGAAATCAATTGAAAAAAATAATTATTTCATGTTAATAGGAAATTCTCTCGCTGCGTAGAGGCCCAGTGGTAGCACAATTAATGCAATTGATTGCACTTATAAGCGGTTCTGACGACACTGAGCTTTGTGGTATGGGATTTCGAAATGGACAGATAAATTAAATTGAATACGACACTCTAGAATGTATCTGATTTCTTAATTAAATAAAATGATGTAAAGCAATTAGTGTTCTACAAAAGTATCTACACTAAGTATAAGTAACCACGTCTGGTAACCACGACGAGTGACATTGAGTCTGACAATTTTACGTATGACTTCGAAATCTTCACGTATTTATTCAACACATTTTGTTAGACTGTGTATTTATTTCAAAGAAAATTAAATTTTGTTTTTTTTGTGACATCGCAATAATAGAGCTATGAGCGAGATGAAATCTAAAAGATAAAACCCAGATAAAGCCTTACAAAGTTATGAAACCTTTTTATTAATTTTTGTTTCTTCTAAATATTTTTCAATGTTTACATTTTATGTCATAGAGAGGTTTATTACGAACTGTCGCCATCAATATCGTCCGCACACAATAAAACACTTAAATAGTGCATTATATGTTCTTTAAGACATTATTTTACATCTTTGTCATATTTCAGCGGACTCTTTTAAACTGATCTGAAGATATGTAGTAACGAACATCCATTCATATATTTACATTTATTGTATTAGTAAGAATTCAACAGTCTCGAGTCATTCGGGTAAAGGAGGAAGCAGATTTACGTTACGCGGTGTAATGTAACATGCTACACGACGAGCCTTCATGCAGTTAGTACATTCTGTTACAGGGAAAGTACAACGAGCTGCTCAATAAATATTAATCCGCTCCAAATTACAGCATAGAACGTCAGTCAGTACAGACATTTAAGCGTAAACACAAAGGTCATCGATTGTACAAGTATTTCTGCAGTGAGAGCTCACGGTTATCTTATATTACTAGATATCAGTCTAATAGTAAACCATGCGTTCAAAGCTATAACATAGTACTCGGCTCTCTGAGGCCATAAATCCTTATTAATCGTATTCCGAGCATGAGCTGATCCGTGATTAAATTCGACCAATTCCGAACATTACCCAATTAATGTGATGCGGCACATCTAGTGACGTTATTAAAATTGAATCACAGCTTTCACGCTACTTGGGCCGAGTGCTTCGTATTCCGTCATTACATTAAATTAAATTGCTAAAATATGGAGTAAATATGATATTTTGAATTCGTTGAAATAGCATGTGCAGAGAGCAGCATGTGCAGTCTTAACAGTGGTAGAGCTCTCTTTAACATCTTCGTACGAATGGGCCAGTTCGGCCGGGTAATACCACGACCACATAGAAAACAGGCGTGAAGTGGAAGCAATTCCGCGTTTTGTCTGATGAGTGTGATGCCGGAGGCCTAATGTTAGTCCATTTCCCTTTCCACCCTTTTGTCAAGAGGAAAGGATGGGAAGGAAAAGTGGATTTGACGGTGGAGGAGACGCATTAGAAGGGGAAAGATCATCTTTATGTGCGTCTCCTCCTCCGTCAATTAAGGATAGGCAACGCATTTGCATGTTTATGACAAGCGGTCGATTTCCATTTCGGTAGATTCAGGTGGCCGCTTGCTTGTTTGCTACCTTATGTAATAAAAAAAAGATGCGTGGCTAATCAATGAAGAAAAGGCGGAACACACAGAAAAGGCGTATTTATTTCGCCCGCGAAATTTGCTTTAGGTCTTCAGCATGCACACTCATTGTCACAAATCAGATGAGACGCTGAATTGCTTCCACTTCACGCCTTTTTCCTGTGTTGTCGTTTGTGGCAAGCCTATCCATTCGTGCACGTAGAGTCCACCTGACACATAAAATGTATATATTTCTTTGACAGATTGTACTAAATCCACAAAGACTCAGGCCGACCTTTTTGTATGAAGCCTGGAGTCTAAATCGATTTGACAAGCTAGAATTCTTTCATATTCTTTTATATTCTACCACTGAGTAACATTCAGTCTCATCGGCCTTTATTATTGAAGATCACTGATACATTATGACTTCTACCAGTCCAAAAATAGATACAGGGTTTTGAGTAGGTACTTTGAAAGTGTTTTAGCTGTCAACTTTGTCGAAAATTGTATCTAAAGCTTGTAGATGTCTCATAACGAACTCGCCAAAGTCACCTCATCCTGGTGGTGTTAGAAGACAATTCACATCGACCATATTTCGCAATATGGAGGGATTTCTGCGCTCCCGAGGATTCGATATGATTTACTCTAAGCTTTGGCCGGTTATGAGTTATTTCTATTTGAAATAACAATACGAGATAACATTGATATTGATTCATATAATTAAAGAGTCTCATATAGTACAAAAATGTCTCACAATAATTAAAACCCATTGGATTGTGCAAATGTGATTTACGATTTTTCGAATTCCATTTATACATAATTTACCCGACGTTCTTACGGCGAAGAAAACATTTTGATGAAACCTGCATATATCGAAAAAGAAATTCAAAGAAATGTGTGAAGCCAACAGGTGGTTGACTAAGGCCTAATCACCCTGTCTTACTGTAGGCACCGAGCGCCTTAGTGTGGACGTATAATGAACTGATGATGATTGTGTTGACTAAATGGATACCAGTAGTCGAAGAAATAGAAGTTACTTATAACTGAAACTAATATACAGACTTCTTTTACCCGCATCTTTGTCTACAAAAAATAACATAAAAAAAATAATAGCATCATGGACTTAGGACTAAGTTCTATAGCTATGCCAAATTATGGCAGCTTTTAAGCTGTTCCGGAAACCTATTCATTTAAATTTTTGCATTTTAAATACTAGTAAGTGTTCAAAGGATTGATATATATATTCGTATAGCCGGTAGCACATATCAACATTTTAAACGAAGCCGATCGTTGCACTAACGTTATTTGGAAACAATAAACCAATTACTCATAGCATTTGCAAGCGAGTACAGGCCAAATAAATTTCAATAAGGGCGGAGAGTAAGTCAATTAACAAATTGTTTGAATTGAAAAATGGTTTAACTTTGGCGGTTGAAAAGCCTTAATCTTACTAATATTATAAATGCGAAAGTTTAGATGGGATATTTGTTAGAGTTTGTAACCTAAACTGCTGAACGGATTTCGATGAAATCCTGTATTAATATAGAAGATAGTCTAGAAGAACACATATACTTTTATTTTTTAATTTCACACGGACGAAGCCGCGGGCGAAAGCTAGTTATATAAATAGCATTAATGTTAAGTAATAGATAGGACAGGTGGATATTTGATGTACGAAACAGGAAAACTTGTTTTATAACTTAGCTGAACACAGATTATTTACTCCATTTATCTATATCACACTTAAACACACACTTCGTTGTTGCGTAAGATGTCAGTAATTACAGGATATATTTGAATAACTCTTGTTTTTACAAACAGCCCTACACTTGCGTCACGCTTTAAGCTAAATTTTAAGTTCCATGCGGACGGAGTCGCGGGCGAAATAACACTAAATGCCTTTAAATGGTTTTGTTCTAAAAAGCTAGTAGGTATAATGAACTCCTCGATAATGGTGCTCCCACTCCTTAGGGCATCGTTTTGGGAGCGAATAATATTTGGCCCTGGGCAACCCGGAGAAGGGAAGTAATAACTTAACGCTAAAGAAGACATGGTAGTGTTTCGTACCGAGATCCCATTCCCCCCTTTTTAGCGATGTTAGCAACCACCGTGGGGTTTTAGTTGGTGCGAGTCCGACATATTCCTATAATATACGTAGGCATTTCCCCACGTAAAAAAGGTATAATGAACTGGAAATTTTATGTCAACGATGTCAAATTAAACAAATTAAATAAGTTTTTATTAAAAAAAACTTGAACTCTTATTTACAGGTGTTCATAACTTTTGCTCTTAAAAACGTGCTAACTGGACGAACAGTTAAGTAAGTCCGCGCAAAATTAATTTTAATTTGCTCGCAAAAGTTTTACGAGAAGAGGATAGTTTTAATACTCTTTAATTTAACTACAGCAATAAAAATTGTACGGAAATAAAACGAGATAGTTTCTAATCATACTAATGAGCGAAGTTGAATTTATTTTTTTCGATTACAGAATTCAGATTACAGATTACAGATTACAGATTACAGATTACAGATTACAGATTACAGATTACAGATTACAGATTACAGAATTCGAATACATAGAAAAACAACCAACGTAATCTGACAGACAACTAATGCGATTAAAAGATGCGAATATTATAGTGTGTCTAAATAATTTAGATTAGTTTGACAATTCACTTCAAATTTAGTAGGGATGGTTGTGTAAAATCATGAATCTTATCGATTTTCAATTTTTATTATAGAAGTTGGAATCGATAGATTTATAATTATAACTTATGAATTAAAAATACATTGTTTTCTCAAATTAATAATGACCATAACAAATAATGAGAGCAAATAAATGTTTATTACTACTACAGCCGTACGTAATCGGATTGGATTTCCCTATTATTTCTGTCATCGCTAAATTCTCTACACTATAATCAATACTAGAATTGTCCCATAAATTAAATAATAAGAAAATAATTATTTTAATTAAGTTCGATAATTATTTAAACCGAATATCGATAGTTCAAAATACACACAGTACACGCTATGCGTGTTTGTTTCGGCACTACGATACCTTTCTATTAAGTATGGCATTTGCTTTCATACAAATTGAATTCGATACTTCATATGCGTCATTTATCAAACTAATCTATCTTATTTAGACAAACTGTAACGTGCGACTAGAAGTCGGAACTATGAAGGGCATAGACACGTACGCTCACTATTTAATATTCAGTGTCAACTTTGAACAACACATTAAATGGTAAACGGTTTAAAACAAATAGTATTGAAGTATCAGATAGTTTTGTTTTAAATAAATAAAAAGAGGGATAGCGTTTCGATAGTAACACCATAGTTAAAAAATAATAGTACAGCTATATTATACTATGAAATTTATCGTGAATCAAGAACCCTCTCAGACTAGTATAAAACTTTTAGTGGTGCAAAGATATTTAAGTCGTACCCTCAGTCGTAAATCACAGTTCAACGTAAATGCCATTCAATTAGGTTAAAAAGTTGGAAGCAGTCGATTTGTATTATTAAATTATTCGCAGCGTTGGTCTTGCGGTGTTTCAGAGAGTGCCAAAACATTATAACTTATGTTAGCAAATTCGAGTAACTAAATGCATTCGGTGATTTAGCTGATTGCCCGTTTCCCACTTTCCGATTTTAAACAAGCCAATCTCAATCTCATTTACACGTGACGGATACGATACGATTTTAAAGTTTAACTATATTATCAGGTTTTTAAAATATGACGTCAAATATTCAGGAATATGTTCGGAAACAGAATTGTCGCGGTATATTCTGATTTTTAATTTTTTTCTCAATAGAAAAAGAAAGTTTTATTTAATTAAGACAATGCATTAAATACCTTTTTTCTTAAAAAAAAAAAAAAAAACAGTTTAACAAATCAAATAACATCAATTCGATTTATTATAAATCTTACTAATATTAAAAATGCGAAAGTTTAGATGGATGGAGGTTTGTTAGAGTTTGTATCCTAAACGGCTGAACGGATCTCGATGAAATTTGATGTAGAGGATAGTCTGGAAGAACACATAGGCTACTCACTTTTGTTTTTTTTTAATTCCACGCGGACGGTGTCGCGGGCGAAAGCTAGTATTACATAAAGTCGGATGAAATAAACAGCAGTTTGACAAAAACAGGACTGCGGTTACACTCTCGCATTCTAACTAAGATAAATGTAATTTGTAAGTCACAGTGAAATGTCATTTCAGTCAATGCATTACTTAACGTTTGTTTTGTGAAAGAATCGTAATTAAAGTTACTCAGATCATACTAATATTGGAAATGCGAAAGTTTAGATGGATGGATGGATGGATGTTTGTTAGAGTTTGTAGCCTAAACGGCTGAACGGATTTCGATGAAATTTGGCATAGGTGTAGAGAATAGTCTGGAAAAACACATAGATTACTTACTTTTTTTTAATTTCAAACGGACGGAGTCGCCGGCGTAATCTAATAGTAACTAATATTAAAATGCGAAAGTTTAGATGGATGTTTAGTTTATCGCCTAAACGGCTTAAAGGATTTCGATAAAATTTGGTGTTGATTTAGAGGATAGAACTTTTTTACATGTCGATGGCTCTTTACATAAATAAGTTAAAAATTTGGCGATTTACGATTTTCTTAAATTATTGTGTCACATTGGAGATCTACGGTTATATTGATTGCATGTAGTAATAATAGCGATTAGTTTTTAAAATAAGGTATACCCGTGGCTTATAGCTAAATACTTGAAAACACTTGAAATAATAACTCAAGTCGTTCTCAGGGTACGTAACCTCTCCTTTTAAGCATTCACTTGAAAGCTCCGATTTTTGAAAGGCTTAGTATTTAAAAAAATTGCTACGTTCAAAGGCATATCTACGTTATATCTAAAAAAATGTAATCAATTAGTACTCATTATTCAATAAATTTGAACTAAACATTCTTAATATCAATTCAAAGCTACATACAAACATAAATGTAAGTCTCCACCCTCGAATCATTTGGAAATCAACGTGTTATTATCTGTGTTCATTAAAACAAAGAGATGGATAGCAAAATTCACATTTGTATCTGCAATTCAAACAGACCCTTAGTTCAATAATTGTACAATATCATATGTATTTATTAATTCAACTCACACGTTGTATAGACCTCAGCTCACGTGCAAGCTATCTCATAAAACCGCCGTTCAACTAACCTCGTTAAATTGCTACGCCTGCCAATATAAAGTGCATTATAGTACGGTTTAGTTATTAACTAAATTATAGTAGTACATTATAGTTGGTCATAATTATTAGTAATTTTAATAGCTTGTTTAATATGTGACATGTCTACTGGTAATCTCTAAGCAATTTGAAAATGAACTGTCTGTTTTCTTCGTTGTTCTTTATTTTTTTAGTTAAAAATGTACTGGTGTTCTACACTAAAGTTAAAAGGTGCAATTGTCAACAATGTAGTTTAATAGTTATAATTTAAAACAGCGGATCTTTGTGGTAAAATAAAATTCGAACAAAGGAAATTACACTACAGTTTGTCTAAATAATTTAGATTAGTTAGAAAATTCATTTTAAATTTTGTAGGCATGGGTTGTGTAAACTCAGTCATGAATCTTATCGATTTTTATTCTTATAGAAGTTGGAATCGATAGATTTATAATTATAACTTATGAAATAAAAAAACACTGTTTTCTCAAATTAATAATGACCTTAACAAATAATGAGAGTAAATAAATGTTTATTACTACTACACCCGTACGTAATCAAATTGGATTTCGCTATTATTTCTGTCATCACTAAATTCTCTACACTATAATCAATACTAGAATTGTCTTTTAAATTAGTTTAAAGAAAACAATAATTTTAGTTGAGTTTGATAATTATTTAAACCGAATATCGAAGATTCAAAATTGTTCGCTATGCGTGTTTGTTACATCACTTACCAGTCTATTGAGTATGGCATTTTCCTTCATTCAAATTTAATTAGATACTTCATATGCATCATTTATCAAACAAATCTATCTTATTTAGACAAACTATATTGTTTGGGGATATTAGAATTACTTAATACACCCCAATGTAACTCAACATTGTGTTGTAAACTTCTTATAAAATATTGAACACGTGTGCTTTTAAGTAATGCGTTAATAAAATAATCATGTGCGTTCTGGTCTCTCGCCAAGGCTGTCCAGGGGAATTTCTGTAAGCCGTCTCTACCTTCTTTGCGCAGGGGGGATAACTCGTTGGCCCA
>NW_013527804.1:5056517-5061814 GCF_000836215.1 Papilio polytes
AAAAAAAAAAAAAAAAAAAAATCATAAAGCAGATGCCTTCTTTTACGACACAAAAGCTGTATAAAGGATTTATAATTTAGAACAAATGGCTGGTTAAAAAACTAAATTTAATAGACCGCGAGCGTTACATTAAAACAAGTTGGCACAAAAAGTAAAACGAATTTCGAAATGTCATTAATTGTACAAGAATCGTAGTGAAATTTTGTCCACAATTCACCGGTTTAAGTGAAAAGTTCGAGTAACTCGTTGGTAAAACAATTAACTTTAACTCTGGTTTCCTACTTCCTCGATACTGTTTCAAAAACTAACTTTAAATTGAGCGGTAATGACGATGTTTTAGTTTTATAGCGTTTCAATTTAGATTGTACGATGTTATAAAGTGGAAATTCCTTGATAACTTTACTAAACAATTAAGAACTTACAGATAATATATTGGAGTGTTTGTATGTAATGTTGAAAATCCATTTTGCAAACATAAATTATTTATTTTGCTGATAACGAAAAATCGGCTTAAAAAATCCCTCTATCTGTCCTCAAGCATTGTTTGTTCCGGGTAATCACCAAAACAGCTGGATCGAGTGACCGGACTTCGATGTGAAGGTAGCGATGCAGGTAAGAATACATCTTTTTCAATTATTTATTTTTTTATGGAATATATTAAAGGCCTGTCCCACAACTAGCTGATAAATGCTCAGATACTTTAAAAATGACGTCACTGTCAGATAAGGAAGTATAATCCGTTATTTCCATCACATATTTTATACGTTCGATTGTTATCAAGCAATTTATAACTTGGTGTGCAGGCCCTAAAAAAGATATTTTGTCAAGAGCCTACTAAAGTAATTTCAGTAGAAGTTATATAAAAATAAAAATATTTTGCCAACTTATGGGCTAAAGTTACAAAGCTTTGTGCTGGCAACTTTTCTATGCGAGCTGATTCAATTTCCATGTTAATCCCTAACACGGCACAAAGTCCGCGTTCTTTTGTACAGAACAAGTTGCCAACGCTTTAAATAATATTTTTTCCACTCTCTGTATGTTAGAATCCAAAAACGTATTAAACAAAAGATCAACCGATTTTTTGTTAATAAACTAGGTAAATAAAATTACATTACATTTCTATTGAACTTCTTATTAAATTACAGAGAAATGTAAATAAAGAATTAACTACATTTTGATCCCCATAAACATCATCATACCCAGTCTACTACAGTTCCCATTTGCGGGGCTCGGTGCTTACTGTAAGGATGACTATGCTATTGACAATCTCACTGGTTTTGGAAACCTTTAAATTTATTTTTCGATATGTGCAGATTGCATCACGATGTTTCCCTTCGCCGTAAGAACGTCGGGTAAATTACACGTGAAATTCAAAAATCAAATGGTACATGGCGAGATTCGAACCCGGGACCAGATTGTAAGTGCTTACATTCCCGAGCTGCTATACTGACTATAATTAACTATATGCAACACTGATAGTGTTTTCTTAAAGATGAAATCATTGCAATCAAGAAAATAACAGACATAAGCCTAACAAAACAAATGATTTAAAAAACAAAACAGTTATCTATCGTACATACTTTTAATATGTAGATAGCAATTACATTGACGTATAAAAAATGTAATAACGTCCCTTACCTCTGAGACTAGGGATCAGCGTTTCATCAGAAGTTATTAGACCCATCGCAACTCCGAGATTATTACTCGACAGAGTAATAATGTTACATTTTTCTTTTCTATTATTTAGTAATGATATCACTATGTATAAAACAAAGTCGCTTCCAGCTGTCTATCTGTCGCTATGGACGCTAAGATTAAAGCTACGCAACGGATTTTGCAGATTTTGTAATAGATAGAGCGATTCAAGAGTGGTTTATATGTATAATACAAGTAAAATATATAAGTCTTCTACCCGTGTGAAACCGAGGCGGGACTCTAGCTACGTTTTGTCAGAATCTGTCAAGTTTAATTTGACGTATGAGAACAATGCAAGCATTGATTTCAAATAGTGTAAAATAATAATTTAAATAAAGTCGACATCAATAAGAACATTTCTTAATATTTCCAATTTTTAAAAAAATATAACCAAAGCAACATTTACTTTGAACATTTTATAAATCCTTTACCATCAGGCACAACAAAGAATAAATTGTCACAACACAATGACTTTGGAATATAAAATGGCAGCACCATAACGCAAAGAATCTCGTATATTCCCGCATCATTTTATCTCAATGCATTTCACCCCATTGTGCTCAATATACGAAGGTTCCTGCTTCTATTATTCTCTTTGTTAATTAAATCATCTACTAATCCTGTATTTTTTATACGGTACGCTTGCAAAAATATTATTGTTGCTTTAATAAGGGAAATGAATCATTTGCATCTCACGTTTCAGGTTTAATAAAATGCTACTCGAACTTGTTTTTCTAATTAGGTTATGTTAGGGAAGAATATTGTTTGTTGTTGAAACATTAAAAGTTTTTTTTTTAACTTTTTTATAAGAGCTATCTTGTGATGACCCGTTTATATCGACGCGACACTCATATATTTCCGTAATACCAGAGGAACTAAAAATGAGTTGCCGATCTTTTAGAAAGAGATACGCTCGTCAGTGTCTGTTATGATATTTCAATTCAAATGTTTTTTCCACATGTTACAGTAATAAAACAGTTACTACTAAATAAATTCATTAAACATATTGCAGTGTCATATATTTATCCTTTTAGTGTCTCGGAAACTCTTGTTATTTTTTAAACATGCACGAGTATTGTTTTCCTTACCTTACATTGTAACATGTTTCTTGCTAGGTAAACATCTTCATTCTTTAATATACATTTCCCAGCGGATACAAGAGCTGGTAAATTTGTATAGCTCTTGAGTCAGTGCAGCGATTGTGCGAAACAAGAAGAGGTCTTAGTTGAGCCCTTCTATAAAATTAACAGTTTGTCTATACAAATTTATTTACAGCGCTGTTCGTATTAATTGCCATGTAGACACTCGTTTTTATTAACTTTATTAAAGTAAATCGAGATGCAGGTTTTAATTTATTTGCACTGATATTTTTTTTTGTTATTTAGAGAGAGATTCTTTGTTATTTAGAGAGAAGACATAAGCAACAACAGTTTTGGACATCAATGGTAGACGCCACCAGATGTTAAGCAATTCCGTGTTTCGTCTGAGGAGCATGCTTGCCGGAGGCCTAGTTTTACTTCTCTTTACTTTCAAATCCCTTTCTTATAAGGAAATGGAAAAGGGAAGTAGATTTAACGGTGTGGTACGTAGGAATGGGAAATGTAATTTAGATGTATGTAACTTCCTCAGTCAATTAAAGGTTAGCAACACGTCTGCAATTGAGATTTTTTATGGGCAGGGGTCACTTCGGGATTTCGCCGAATTTAAGTGGCCATATTATAAAAAAAAGTTATGGCATTACACAAACTGTTCAACTACAGTGAAGCTATAGAGGCCTTTGCAAGGCAAACAGTGACAATTTAAAAAAAACACACAAACTGTTATGATAAATTGTTATATTAAGTACGAAGTGACTTGCTTATGTTCTTAAGGGATTCGTCAAGTAAATTTAAGTACATGGGAATGACAGAATAGGCGGCATATGACACAAAAACATGATAATATGTATAAATCTAGTTACAAAGCCTCGTTCTGCTGGAGTTTCTCGTACGAGCTTATTTGATTTTCATGTAAATCCTTTACGCGACGGGAAATTTCATATATGAAATGTTGGATTTACGTTATAATACAAATTATGAACGCAACTTTTCCCATTTTGAATGAGAATGGTTTTTTTGTGTTGTGTAATAAAGTTAAATTGAATACTATATGAATGAATTTAGCGGTATTAACTTTTTGTTACGTTTTTCGAGGCGTCCATTTTATGAAGATATTCGAGTGCGTGTTAATCAATATTCGCGTACATTGAAAAGTAAAATAAAGACAGTTGTTGCATTGAAACTTCTTTAAACAAACTCTATTTCGTAACTAGTTTTTTTCGGTTAGTAATTTTTATCATTATAATCACTAATGAACGTCGGTGGCTCAGTGGTTTAAACACTTGACTTGTAATCTATAGGTCTTGGGTTCGAATCCCGCCATGAACCAATGCGGTTTCAGATTTTCAAATTTCATACGTAAGTAAATTGTTCCCCGATTGAAACCCGATGTTCTTACAGCGACGGAAGACATCGTGATGCAACCTGCACAAATCTGAAGAAACTAAAAGATATGTGTGAAGTCAACCAACCCGCACTGGGCCAGCACGATTGCCTATGGCCTAGTCACCCATTATTAGGATAGGATCTGAGCCCCTCGGTGACGTAGAGTAAGCTGGTGATGATACGTATCACTGATTTCTGACTTTCTAAATTGATTTAAGTACGAGTACATAATGAAATCAATCTCCTACAATCATATTACACGTCAGCGAGGAACTCGAGCTGAGATGCAATATCGTATAATATTCGAGCGTGAATCGTATCAGAAACTTAATAAACGGTACGCCTGATCGAGTCTCACAAGAAGTCGTGATTACTATACGATATTAGGGTATCTACTGTACAATGAGTCTGTTTTAATCATCTTTTACCATTTTACATCTCTTGGATATGTAATATTGTGATTCTGGTATAACGTTTAAATTTTAAATTAACATCTTCGCATGAATGAGCCGGCTTGCCCGGTGTAATACCACGACCACACAAAAAACAGGCGTGAAATGGAAGCAATTCCGCGTTTCGTCTGATGAGTGTGGTCCCGGAGGCCTAATTTTAGTCCCTTTCCCTTTCTACCCTTTTCTTAAGAGGAAAGGATGGGAAGGAAAAGTGGATACGACGGTGAATGAGACGCATAGGAAGGGGAAATGTCCTCCTTATGTGCATCTCCTCCTCCGTCAATTAAAGGCAACGTATCTGTAATTGCGAATGTTTATGGGCCGCGGTCGCTTTCCATTTCGGTGAATACAGGTGGCCGCTTGCTCGTTTGCCACCTTATATTATAAAAAAAAAAGTCGAAATAGGAAGTGGGTTTTGTATAAGATGTGATGACTGGCATGTTCTAAGAAACCAGTCCCCATTAAAAAAAGAGAAAAAAGTCTCAAATTTTTAATATTATAAAGTGCTTATGTTAATTACATGCTTTTACTACTTGAACGTATATAACTTTATATTTGAACATCAATATGGATTTAGAAAAAAACAAAACCGACTTCCAAACAAAATACACTAAAAACAAAACAAAATGCACTAATAACAAAACAAAATACACCAAAAACAAAATAT
>NW_013527804.1:5063447-5070390 GCF_000836215.1 Papilio polytes
TACCTTTCGGATAGAAAAAGAATTATCCAAATCGGTCCACTAGCGGCGGAGTTATGCCGTAACACACATAAAAAAAAATAAAAAAAAAAATAAATAAATAAACATACCGTCGAATTGAATACCTCCTTCTTTTGGGAAGTCGGTCAACAAAAAGCAATACAACTGCTGCTGTAATAAACCTTACATCAAAAATAAAAACCAGCATAGATAAAAAGCACATTGCCTTAGGAGTCTTCATTGACTTAAAAAAAGCCTTCGACACTGTGAGTCATGAACTACTATTATATAAGTTACAACATATCGGTATCAAAAAAAATGCACTTAAAATTCTCACCTCATATTTAAAAAACAGAACACAAGTAGTCAAGATAGATGGCTTCGCAAGCAGTGCAGCACCAGTCTTATGCGGCGTACCGCAGGGGTCTGTATTGGGTCCACTACTATTCCTTATGTATATTAACAATATTACAGAGATAGGCTTAAATGGACATGTAACTCTGTACGCGGACGATACATGCTAATTTTACTTTGGACCTAATATACATGATATCATTAAAAAAGCACAAGAGGACCTGGATAAACTATATGAATGGTTCCAATATGATCTACTAACAATAAATACAACAAAAACCTGTTACATAATATTTAAATCTAATGATAAACATATACCACCGCACGACGAACTAACTATCAACAATATTCCTATAGAACAGAAGACTAACGTAAAATACCTTGGACTGAGAATTAACAAGAATCTGACTTGGAATGACCAAATAGACTATATAAAAAATAAACTTTCTTCACTAACTAGTTCACTACACAATATAAACAGATGTTTACCTCGACAAGTACGCTATACAATTTATAACTCTTTAATAAAATCACACTTATTATATTTAATTGAAGTCTGGGGCAGTGCTACAAAAACTAAACTTAATGAATTACAAATAAAGCAAAATAAAGTGATAAAAATCCTATTTCAATATCCATATTTAACTAGTACTGACAAAATCTATAATGAAACGAAAATAATGACTATTAACCAATTGTATACCTACAACACATGCATCATCATTAGAAAAATCGTAAAAAAACAGATTAACACAAACATATCTTTTACAAAAATATCGCACATTAATAAACGTAGTAACCGGCGAGCAAGTTTACTTGTTCTGCCCAAAGTACGAACCAACTATGACGTAAAAAATATCAATTTCGAAGGAGCACAACTTTATAATAAATTACCATCCTCCATTAAAATGCGGATTCACTTAATGTATTTAAACTAATGTTAACAAAATATATATTAGAAAATTGTACAAAATTTATATAAAAATAATTTAGGCGACAATCATCATACTGTAAATGTAAATTCTCATGTAAGTGACTGTACATGTCTTTTTGGGAATAAAAGTCTAAACATTTAAACATAACGTACAATCCCTTTGTACGTATTGTGATGGTTATAAAATTTACTCCATTATAAATATTACTCGTTCGGATATAAAAAACACTTTAGGGCAAAATGAACGCCAGAATAATATTCTGTTGTACCAAATCAGTAAAGCAATAAAAACAACGCAATACTTTGTAAATTACATTTTTTATTATTCTTTTATCTACAAAGGCAGTGTACTTTGAAATATAAAAGTTTTAAAACGTTCAATATCATAGAATACTTTTTTTCATAATCGGAACATAATTATTGTTATTGAAGTTACTCTAAGAAATGCAGTTTTTATTGTTCTGGGCTTTTCTTATTGTGGTTGATATTGCATCTTGGGAACAGAATAAGAAAATGCTAGCGTCCACAATAAAAATAAAATTGGCGAAAACATGAGAGCATTCATATTTGTTACTAGCTTTCGCCTGCGACAAAAATCACGTGAAATTAAAAAAAAAAAAAACAAAAGAAAGTAGCTAATAAGATCTTTCTGACTATCCTCAACATCTGTATACATTTCATTGAGATCCTTTCAGCGGTTTAGGCTATAAACTCTAACAAACATCCATCCATCTAAACTTTGGCATTTAAAATGTTAGTAAGATTCCTATGTTACAAAACATAAAGCAGTTTCATTTTTTCATAGTCTCAGTCTATCAAATATGTCGTTTTTTAAAAAGATATTTATAAAATTTAGACTATAATAAA
Organism: Papilio polytes; assembly: GCF_000836215.1. NCBI lineage: Eukaryota > Metazoa > Arthropoda > Insecta > Lepidoptera > Papilionidae > Papilio > Papilio polytes. The sequence goes on from NW_013527804.1 coordinate 5,065,600, forward strand.
AAAAAACATGTTGCACAGGCATTTCATTTCTTAGACTATTTCGACATTTAATAATCTTATTATCATTGCTGATTTACATTTATTTTAATCCTCACTTTGCTCATAACTTGCAAACCTAATTGCGAGTCGCATTCAAATGAAATTCTTCGCCTTGAAACTCTGCTATCGCTGTCTCAAAGGACATAAAAATAAAGTTCATGTAAAATAGCTTTACATTTAAATGCTTATCTTTACTCTGAAACAAATTTAATTGTTTCATCAACCTGGATGATAACATTGAATTTTTATGTGCGTGTGTGTTGAAAAATTTGTGCTGTTACTTATCGTATATTCAAAGTTCCTTAATAAATGCCTCTAAGATAATATTTCGTATGAAATTTATACGTAGTGTACTACATCTCTGTTTGAATTAACATTTAAAGGAACATTGTTTTTTAGTTAAAGTGTTGATTTACACTCGATGAAAATTATAATTATTTCATCGAGGTAGACAAACAAAACACTATCATCTTCGCATAAAAAACAAAACAGTAACGTTTGACAAAAAACAACACACTCTCGTCTTTGAAAACGAAACAAAACACTATCTTGTCCATCTGCACTCAATAAAAGAAATTGACTTCAAATTTGACTGTAACCTTCTCTGCGACACAAAGCAATTTGTAGTTTGAATCGAACATTGGAACGTATTTACGGAGTTTCGGTCTCTCGAGAACGGTTTCCAAAGCTGCCGCCTTCAGTTATTTCTCACGAGTAGATCTATTGTAGAGCGAGGACAGGTGTTTGTTGTATAGGTCTATTTTAAGATATATCTAAATGGTACTTAAAACTTATCAAAGCTTAGGTAACTTAAGGTTTTGGCTGACTAAACCGATGTGATAATGAAGAATTCAAATAGGAACCGAAATAAAATTACATTAAGTTAAAAAAGTTTCTACATTTTTATGTTACCTTGATGACTATATTAAGACTGTAACACACAGCAACAAAAAAGGACGGTATACACAATGAATGGTATCGTCTACAGTACAATGGACACAAAGCGATGAAGGAAGCTTGAGGCACTGTTCTAAATCCATGGTTACTTCTAATAAAATAATCAATGTACAAAACAAATTGTTTTTGTCAATGTTTGGTTCGCTTTTCCGGTTATGCGTAACAAGCAGGTTTTATAGAAAAAAATCATAATCTAAACTTATAAAATACCTAAAGCAATGCTATTGTTTTTATTCAACGTATAGAATTAAGCAAAATAACAGGTTGTAATTGGCGTTTTCGTTGAAATAAATTCGGGAATTGAACGTGTAAAACGTTCAAATAAAGAACAAAAATTCTGTCGAATTTTTGAAATTCAAATTTTTAACATTTTGATACAACTGCCTGTATCCGAAACATAATACAATACCTCTTGTGAAAATATTTCGACTTCATAGCTCAGCTTTTATTAACGAACATCACTATTGTTGTGTACTGAAATAATTTATCTCTACTTCCCGGAAATTTCTAGAATAATAAACATTTCTCATTCAGCATATAGTAATTAATTTTAAACGTTATACTAACTGTTGCCTGCAACTCTGTTGGGTGAATTTAAAAAAAACAAATAGTATCCCCAATAGTAGAGAAGTAAGGAGTAAAAGGTTAGCTTGGTATGGGCATGTTATGACAAGAGATGAATTGTATGTAACAACAAGCACGTTAGTAATGAATGTGGAAGGGTACACCGGTAGAGGTAGATATAGAAAGAGATGAATGGATTGTGTGAATGGTAACATGATCAAGAAGGGAGTGTGATGACTGGGATGACGTATGATAGAGTTATGTGAAGGACAAAATCCTGTCACGCTGACCATACGGGAGTAGGATAAGGAGGAAGATTATTATCTAGTACAAAATTCAGGGATATCTGTTTACATCTGAGGATACGTTGTAAGAAACATCCATATAAACTTTCGCATTTATAGTATTAGTAAGAATTTAAAATAACCTAAAAATAATCTATTTACGAGACGAGCCGAAGACAGGCATGGAGGCAGCTCGTAGATGACTCGGTAAAGGCTTATCAGGGCAAGCACGACCTTCAGCAATAAAGAAACGGAGAAGAAGAAAAATAATCTATACTAATATAATAAAGCGTAGACATACACTACTTTGTGGCGTAGGATGTCAGCAATCACAGCTTTTTGAATAGTTATTTATATAATCAAAAGCCCTACACGCTTAAGACTAAATATTTCAACGCTATTATACTTATGGGGTAAATAAATTGGAAAAACCATCATAAGGGAAAGGGACCATAAACTACAAGCTGCCAACATTAAGGAAGCAAGGTTATTATGATAACGTTAATTTTGCGATTGAGAATTTGTCAAATGTAAAGAATAAAATAACTTTTTTATAATCTAATTTATATGACATTGTGTTTAGAAAATTTACATAAAACCTTTTAATATAGTGTATAGTTATAAACGTATTAAACACGCTTACAAATAAAACCGCTTTAAGCACAACCATTAAAGTTCCGCGGCTTTTGCACGTTATTTGTGGTATTTGTACAAGCCGTAACTGGACGTTATGTATAAATTTAATGACGAAATTTAAATTATAGTAATCCTTTTAATATAATGAACAACACTCATAATCTTGGTTATTAATAAAGCTACTTTTTTCAATGTTAGTAACATAACCGTGTCGTAATCTTTGTGTCGTAACAACTGTTTCGCCTCGCAAGAGATAAAGTCAAATTTGGAGAACTGACCGCCAACCTTCGCTAGTTGGTGTGGCACCTTAAGAAGAAGAAGAATCTTTGTAGAAACCGAAGTAGATGTTTTGATTTTCTTCAAATCACAAACAGACCATCATATGGAGCAGCTAGATGTAGAGGATATTATCACAAATAAAAAAGACTAAGGATAAGGATAGATAGGAAATCAGAGATAATTAGGACATAAACATGAAAGTATGAAAATTGAATATGGCTACAAAGGTAGAGCAAGACGGAAGAAAGTAGGTATGAATTATGTGAAAGAGGAAATGCATAAGAGAGTGAATTCAGATATGACGGATGATAGAAATGAATGGTCGAGTAGCACCTAAGTGTCGACCCTCCGTAGTGATAGAAAATTAGATAAGGATACGAATGTTACTAAGTAACACATCAGAATATATTAGTATTCCGTGTTAGTCCTACTAAAGTAGACAAACGCCAAGTAGAAGATGTAACTCTAAGTTAACAAAAGGTGCAAGGTGACAACGATTGCAATCCAGTACACGTAAAACTTGCAAACCTTTTGCATTCGAACGTGACGCGATTCGGACATGTCTTTGTGCCGAACAAGATCGCAGTCACGTTGCTTTGCCCCAATTCACTCTTTTAACTTTTAACTTGAATAATAAATGTTTCTAGCATTAATCGCTTTTTGTAACGTGATACAATTTTTCTGTTAGCAATTATAACATCGCTGCCTAAACCTTAACCGTTTAGCTATCCTTCCATATCTATGGCATCTTTTAACTTTTTTACGGACCGTTGGTACAGTATGTACTACTCTATCAGTCGTCGTGCCTGAATTGACTTTGGGCGTTATTTTATCTATCATGGTGATTTTCATGCGGCACTTCGTCGTGCTAATGTTTAAACTGTCGTATAAATTTGTATTGCATACGTAATAGATATTACTTTGTTTCTCTTACATTATGAAACAATAGCTTATCCAAATATTTTGTTAAACTAGGTTGGTTTGTGGAAACAATTTGTCATTCTGCGGAGTTGACAGAAGTCTCAGACAACAGTTCACTTGGGATTCTAGTGATTGCATTTCAATATTCAAATCAAGGAATTGTTTCTATTAAAAGATATAGTTGTATTTAACATTTAATAAACATCTTGGAAAAACATTGGAAATTAAAACATACATTTAAAAAAATTACTATCACTTCGAAATGGAGCAAATCACTTTTAGTAATTACACATGGTAATGCGACTAATAAAATAAATGTGATAAAATGTCATATTATTTTACATTAAAAAATAAAAATAAAAATCGTTTATTAATTATATACATTGCATTTAATAACTGAAGAATCAATGCAATCCAACAAAATGAATTACCATAACTTTTCAAAATGATCATTTGATGCCTTTGTGTCGAAAATAATGGTCTTTTTTGTCTCCACAGTGCAAAAGATCATTAACCTGAATTTTATTTTCGAAATGAATGGTATTTAAAAAGAACAGCGCTCTAAAAAGCACACGCTCGTGACTTGATTCACGTATGAAAAGGAACCATTCATGTGGAGATTGTGCGGAAACGATTAGCACAATTTGAGGTTGGCTTATAAATTGCGATAAAAAAATCGCTTCAAATCACACCGGCTCGAGAAATCCTTATTGGAATTCACTCAGGCATATTTCATATCTTATTGTATAGAGTGATTTTGTATGCGAATTATGTTTACCGATAATTGTAAGAATAATTTAAGAGTTTTTTACACTTTTATCTTACTAATATTACAAATATGCAAGCTTGTATGTTTGGTGGAAATTAGAAGGTATCCCTACCCTGAGTTAAGGGTGACTAGTGTTTCTTGACATCAAAAATTATTTCACCACTAGCTTTCGCCCGCGACTCCGTCCGCGTGGAAGTAACAAAAACAAAAGTGAAGTAGCCTATGTGCTCTTCGTTTTCGAGATTATCCTCTACGCGAGCGTTCGCACGGACGCGAAAACGCTAGGCGGTAACTATGTGTCAAAATAGAACGTATGGGATTGTATGAAGCTGTTCATACGGG
>NW_013527804.1:5072997-5079900 GCF_000836215.1 Papilio polytes
CGTACGAACACCTATCTCGTGGGCGTAAAAAGTCTGCTGACCTTGAACTTTACCGCGGCGTACAAAGTCTGCCCGTGCGAACGCACGCTACGTCTATACCAAATTTGATCGAGATCCGTAAAGCCGTTTAGGCTACAAACGCTAACAAACATACATCTATCCAAACTTTCGCATTTATAATATTAACTAGCTGTTCTCGTGCGGATTCATCCGCATGAAATTATGAAAAACTTTTTTTATTATTTATCTTTTTTGTTTTACTTTTAATTCCACGTGGATGAAGTTAAAGCTACAGCTTGTCTTGTCGTTACTTGTCAATAATGTAATACCGATTCGTATTAAAATATTTTCACACCTCAATAGTTTGCTATACTTCATAATAGTGTAAACGGCACGTTTCTGCGGATTCGTATATTGATCAAAATATTTATTTGTTCTTTTTCCTGGAGCCGATGGATGTTGAAAAATATTTAATTGTACATTTTGATAGAGTTGATTAATGTTTCAGAACAAAAGCATACGGATACTATATGCAGGAGTGGTCCACTGACCTACTTTAATGGATCATTTCCCGATTCGATATTAACAATAAAATTTAATTTAAAAAAATACTTAAACCAACATAAAAATACGAAAGATAGTCTATATTTGTCTTCTACAGATTACCAATCGTCCACAGCAAAGGTATGCGGGAAAAAACAAGTGGTTTGTAACACTTGTTTTTTCCCGCGGCTTCGTCCGCGTTGAATTAAAAAATCAAGAAGGAGAAAAGGAATCCCTTTCAAATTTTTAAAACGACGCAAAAGAAGCGATGTGTTTAAGGTTTGTTTCAGTATTTGCGGTATGCTGTATAATTTAAGACGCAATGTAGTCTAAAAGTCTTAAAATTAAGCCAAAACAATTAGTTGAAACTTTTTATTTTCACTGTGAATTTAAAAAAATGCCCTTCATGAAACCATGTATGTATGTAGGAATGTTGCAATATTCGTAAACAATCTGCCGTTTTTAGCTATACTATGTAAATATCGATATGGGTATGTTGTAGAGTAAACAATCGTACCTAATTGAGTTCTTTATTGGGCAGACATTTCTAAACGAACCTTTACGGATACGAGCCGAAAAGATTTAATCTTAACGATTTAAGCACTACGCGATGGTAATTTAAAAGTTAATGAGGCAATTTGTTTCTTTTAACGATTCTATACTAATGCAGATATCATTCGTAAAGCGATTTTGTATAAGGAATTAGAATTTATTTTACTTAATTGGTGTACGTATGTCTTATTTAAACTTAAATTCCTTATTTCTTAAAGTCCTTATAAAAAACTTTAAATTGTAAAAAACAGATTAAATTTAAATATAATAAAAGTATTAAAATATTAAAAAAAATTGTGCCGATTCTTCGGCATATTGGCCCAACGGGAAACACTCTGCACTGCCTGTTTGTATCTTTTACGAAAAATAAACTTGATAGCTACATGTGAGTTTTGTCGTCAAAAAATAAACAAAAAACGAGACCTGTAAACGCTCCCTTTAGAAGTTCACCACGGCCGGAGGTATGCATAAAAATACGACGAACTGATAATCTTTTGTAAAGGCGGCTAAAACGAGCACAACTTTACCACCCCTATTACAATTTATTGATATTTCTAAATATAAAATATTGTCTCCCAAGAAAAGTTAAGTATTGCACTTCAGAACAGTTTTATTGCCAATGGAATTTAAGTTAAATAACACACTTAGGATAACACTCAAGGGGTCGCTAAGTTACAACAAAAATTGTGAACTCGTTCACCAGTACGACAAATGTAAAATGATACATAAATCTTATCTTAAACCAGTACCCTTGTCCCTATTCTTGGCAAAGATAATTCACGAAAAGAACAAGCCTTTTGGCAGTTGTTCAATTTATGTATGTTCTCGACTTGTGGTTTATTTTTAAAATATTTTAATCCTACATAACATGTACGATTATGTCACTGAGATTAAAAAATCGGGGCCACGAGTTCGAAGTCGATTCTGCAATTTGTATTTCCGAGACGCGACCCTTTACATTCAGATTTGTTATCCGATTTTGATTTGAGATTTATGAAAATGTCAATATTGAGTTGAAAAGATATTGATCAAAGAAAGCTAAAAGATTACATTTTGAGTCACTTATGCTGGGTTTCTGAAGTTTCCATATATTTTGTCATAACCCAGCATTAGTGTTAGATTGAGCTAAGTATCAAAGGAGTAAAACTTAAGTTTGTTCGGAAACGCATTTTATGAAGTTATCGAACCAAAAACACTAACGAATGGTTAAATATAGCTGGGAAACCGGACATTAACCCGTTTATTAAACGATTATTAAAGTTATAGAAAAAGAGAAAAAATAGTTCCCAATTAGATCAACAATAATTGTATTTACCCTATAATGTTTACTATTGACATCATTTCTAGAAGCGCCATATATTTCTATTTTAATTTGTAAATGCATCAATCCTTTAGTGAAACCTGATTAACTCATTTTAAAGAACCCTTAGAAGGGAAAGTTAAAATTTCAACGAAAAATAACAATGTTTACTCAATTACAACTTAAGACCACTTTACTTCGAAAACTTTTAACGAGCCAGATGCTAAGCAAAAAACTAATATTGAGTGAAAATCACAACAAACTACTTGAATGTTTTAATCCTTTTAAAATTGTATTTAATTTCTACTAAAAGAGCAAAATAGGAGCAACTATAACTAAAATATCGCGCAACTGTTTAGTCTCGCTTTGATTCCTATGAGTTTATATAGAGGTGCACACATTACTTGATTTTAGTGTCACCAAACAATTGAATTGGCTGCGAAACAATCGACAATCGCACAACAGTTGTGCGATAGTTTAGTCAAAGGTGTGTATCCGCTCTAAAAGCGTACCTAAACAAAACAGTATCGCACGAAATGGTTTACATAACCACGTTATCGTCAAAATGAAGCAGCGGCGGTCAAAGTGTTAAAACATCTTTATTTTTAACTAGCTGTTGCTCGCGATTTCGTCTGCGTGAAATTAAAAAAAAAACGTATGTTACTCACTGATAACGTAGCTTTTTAATGGTGAAAGAATTTTTGAAATCGGTCCAGTAGTTTTTGAGTTATTTCAATACATACAAAAATCTAAATTTCCAAATCTTTCCTTTTTATAATATTAGTAAAGACTAAACATGTTAATGAATTTTAACTCGTAGCACGTATACGAGAATATTACTTTCTCTATATTTTTAAAGATACGAAGGACAGGAATATTAATCTAGGAAAAATAAAAAAACAATTTTACAATGTTAATATTAAAAACGGTGGTCGAAATGAATATTTTAATATCGTTCATTCCTTTTGAGAGCTGTTAGCGGATTGTTTTGTTTATTTTCAAATGAAAGATAAACTTCATCTCTACCAACTACTTGTAATGTAGCAAGAATTGCCTATGTAATTAACAAGTTTAGGATGACTGGTACAAAGCCAATCTAATAATCGATTTATGATCGAAAATTTAATTCGAACCAAGATTATTTTATGATTTTACTTTTAAATAACACGTCATTTTTATTATGATCTTCAGATAAATTGAATTTAAAGGAAAGGTGTTAAAAAGGAGGAAAACTTCAGATAAAATAATTCTTTAAGATTGATAATTAAGATCAGATCGGCATTAGTAACAAGGTTAATTAATATATTTATCATATACTAGCCGTCGCTCGTGACTTCGCCCGCGTGGAATTAAGAAAATAATAAAAAATGTTGTTATGTTCCTCACAGATAAATTTCCACAGACACCTTCCTAACGGTGAAAGAATTTTTAAAATCGGTCCAGTAGTTTTTACTTCAATCGAATACATACAAAAATACAAATCTACCCTCTTTATTATATTATAATAGTATAGTCGTGATTCATTTAAACTAGAATGCTAAACGTGTCTTCTCTTATAAACATTAAGTCAATTTGTGCTTGACTTATAGCCATTGGTGTTGGCAGTCACATAAATATGCATGAACTGACCGTTCCTTGTTAAACTGCTATTTGAGGGCTAATTGAATTACTACGCCACTAAATATAATTGCCTATAGACGAAGCAAGAATAAAACATATGACGATCATAATCAAAGTCTTCGGAATCCCAACATATACCTATTTCTTCTTTCAAGCATATACAAGACTCGTAGTCATCGTCAGAGCTTATCCATTTGGTCAGATGTTATGTAGTATAGTTAAATTCAATCACTTACTATGTGCAGTTAAATCTTACTAATATTATAAATGCGCTAATTTAAATGATGGGTGTTTGTTAAAAATTGTAGCCTAAACGACTGAACAGATTTCGATGAAATTCGGCATAGATGTAGAACATATTCTGGTAGAACGTAGAACGTAGGCTACATTTTTAATTCCCCAGGGACGGAGTCGAGGACGAAAGCTAGTAAATGTATATGAAAAAGAAAACTAATATAAGAGACATAAATTACCATTTACAAACAAAGAGTTACAAAACGAATAAAAACACAATGAAAATGATTATTTTAAAATGAAAATTCCAGTCTATTTGTCTGATTTAACGATACATTAGATAAAAATGACGTCATTCTTCTCTCAGTAAAACCAGATATACCGTACTCCAGTTTGAAGGTTTTTTCCAAATCAATGAATAGGTTTATAACGCGGGAAAATTTGTGTTCCATTTTACACCAAAATCCGCTCGAAAACGAGGACGATGTTCACGTTGAATACGAAAAAACATTTTATATTCCATTATATTAACTGTCTCTTAATACGCATTAAGATGTAAAAATGGTTGACAACATTGAGAGACTAGCTTTGATCGGCGACTTCGTTCGCGTTGAATTAAACAAAAACAAAAGTGATTAGTCTATGTGTTCTTCCAGACTATGCTCTACATCTATGCCATCTCAACGTTCAGCCGTTTAGGCTACAAACTCTAACAAACATCCATCCATCTAAACTTTTGCATTTGTAATATTAGTAAAATTTCTGTTTAATAGAAAATCGACGATCGTTAAATGTTACAATTATCAAGTACAAATAAATGAAAGTTAAGAACATACTTATTTCGACTTGATTACACATAGTAAGAAGGAAACCAGTTCTAAGAATAATTTTTAATGTAACATTTCTTTACAAGAATTGTGATTCTAGCCAAACACGTTGTTCTCTGTCTCTTACTTTATTTGTAAAAAATATTATAGTGATGGGTATCTCACCAATAGAAACAACTGTATAGTATCGCATTGATTTCTATGAGCTTATATGGAAGTGCGCACACTAATTGATTTTAAGTTGTACAACTAAACAGTTGAATTGGCTGCGAAACAATCGACAACTGTTTTGCGATAATTATAGTTAGTTATACTCTAATATTTATTAGGCTATTCGCTGCTCGTTTGCTTCCTTGTTCTACAAAAGAAAATCACTGCTTTGAAACTACTCTGACTCAAATCTATCAGTAAAAAGAAGTAACTTAGGTTTAACTTAAGCTTACCTCTATTTTATGAACATTATCTGTAAAAGGTTTTCTGAAAAACGTAGATGGTTGAAACTAACCTCACTAAATCAGTCTTATCTGATTTTTTTTATTATTTAGAATGAGTTTCACTTCCCTTTGCATTCCAAAGTCAAGATAAAAGTTAAACTTGCCAACGGTTATTCTTATCGCATGAAATTCTGAATCAAGAAGATATATCGTTTTCGAGCTTAGAAATTTTGGCAAGTGGAAGACTTTTTATCTATGTAATAATATAAGGTTAAAAAATGTTAACTCACTTTGTCGCAATATCACACATTTTGGTGACATCAAAACATTTTTATAATCTTAAAACGGTGACAATTTTATCTCCGCAGTCATGGTATTTACAAACTCAATACTTATTTGACATTCTTACTACTTAGCACTTATTTACTTAGCCAACAATACTTACACAATATTATTTCACAGTATTTTTATGTTACTTTTTCATTTTTAACAATAGATGGCAGTAAAGGTACCGCCGTTAAAGTTAATTCTCTCGTATTCCAAAAGATGGCGTGATTTAAATGCAAAAAACACAAGAATAATCTTACTAATATTATAAATGCGAAAGTTTAGATGGTTGGATGGATAGATGGATGGATGGATGGATGGATGTTTGTTAGCGTTTGTAGCCTAAACGGCTGAACGGATCTCCATGAAATTTGTCACAGGTTTAGAGCATAGTCTGGATGAACACATAGGCTACTTTTTATCCCGGGAATAGTTACGGTTCCCGTAGGATTCATTGATTTAGTTTTTTAATGTTCACTCGATCATTCTGCAACCGTTCAACACATCTTATTGAAATTTGGCGCAAATATGAAACAAAGTCTGGAGTACACATGAGATAAGCTTCATCCCAGAGAAATGTCCGGTTCCCGAGGGATATGTAGCTTTTGTAATTTATATAGTTCGTATGTTTTCTAATACCACGCGGACGAAGTCGCGGGTAACAGCTCGTAAGGAATAAGGTCTTCATATTTTCGTTTTCGTGATAATTACTAAATTATTATTCAATGTAAAAAGTTAAAGAAACTATTTTAAACATTGTAGTATAAGTATCACTTATGGGTAATACCAAACTTATTTAAACAGTTTTATTTTTATAAGGCTGAAATTATTAAAAGAGGTATATTTGTATGATCAATTTAAACATTGAATAATTTCATAGTAAATCCATCGACAGTAAACGATATCGCCAGCTAGTAACGTGTAAATATAATTTCTTATTTCTAGTGAATACGACTTTACAAAAGTTGAGGCAAATTAATAAAAAAAACAAAACCGACTTCCAAACAAAATACACGAAAAACAAAACAAAATGCACTAAAAACAAAACAAAATATTCTCAAAAAAA
>NW_013527804.1:5081575-5086837 GCF_000836215.1 Papilio polytes
AAAAAAAAAAAAAAAAAAAAAAAAAAAAAAAAAAAAATATACCGTCGAATTGAATACCTCCTTCTTTTGGGAAGTCGGTCAAAAAAGAGAGAGTGCTCTCTAGAAATCACAATTTCTAGACTCAAAGATACTACTCGTATTGACAGATCGATTAATATAGCGTAGCCGTTTCCGTTTTTAGTATATTTTAGTTTAAATTTATTTACATAATCTGCACAATTCAAACTTGATTTGTAAATACCGTACTTATATTATTGACATTACAGTACCACAGTACATCAAAGCTTACATTATCTATGTTACTATATTAGCACGACCATCAATGTTTACTGACTAAACTGTGCTGCGAGCAATTACCTACTATCGGGATATTACATCCAATTAATTGTCTATTAAATGTTATATTGTAGTGAATTTAACGCAATTGGTACATACAATGTTATCGATATGTATACTAACGTCCTGGGAGAGATTTTTAAGGCCCTCTTTTCTTATCATGACTAGGTGGGAGGTTAAGAGTGTTCTGTGACAGTAATTTCAGACCTGTGGTGACTTTATCAGGCTGTCACTAATCTTACCCTATCGCCAAAACTGAATAAAATGTGTTTTTGCTCGACTGACAGAATTCAGTATCTTCTTAACGTACTATGGGGTTTAGATGTTCAATTCATTGCAACTGTGTATCTTGTTCTATTCAGTAAAGCGACCGCTGCCATCCATAAAAAGGATATTTCCCCTGCCTATGAGCCCCCATCAAGAATAAACGCAGATTATACTTAACGCTTGTCTGTGTGGTAGTTCCTGGCGTCTACCACTGTCGACAGTATACCAATTTATAATAACCATAGTTTATAACCTAATCGCTAATAATAGAAAGAGGAAGGATTTGAATTTTTGCATGTTTTGAAATAACTCGATAACTGCTGGGCCATTAAAAGAAAATCTTTCACCAATAAAAGATACGTTATCATTAAGTAATATATGCTATATTTTTATATTTACGTGGACGACGTCGAGGGCAAAAGCTATTATGAATAATAAACTGTAGAAGGAATTTGCTGTATCTCTGTTTGACTTCTGCCGATCGTGTAATTAGAGCTTAGAACAAACTACCGAAATAATCTTTAATTAGAAATTAATTGATCAGAAAACGCCCTTCATAAATTTCTACATCCCTTTAATCCGTTCTAGTAATCACATCGGGTAACCCCTATCAGCGGAGCGAATCACTGTAATTCACAATCTAGAGCATTTCGTGTCAAATTGAAGCGTATAATGGAATTTGTTTGGCTCGAGGATTGAGAGGGCGTGGATTAATTGATTGAGTACGAATTACTGGAAGTGAGAATTTAATCTGAACTCGTTTTTAGTTACGTTAATCTCACCAACATTATTAGTGGAAGTCGATCGGGATATCAAGGTCGTTACTAAGAAGAAAAGTGAAAAAGTGAAAAATTAATGTTGGCTTTTCCATTCTTCTAATTAGAAACTAATTAGTAAAATTTGGATTATAAGAGAGGGCGCACATCTTTGACTAAACAATAGCACAATTATTGTGCGATTGTCGATTGTTTCGCCTCATTCAAATGTTTATTTGCACAAATAAAAATGTAGTGTTCGCACCTTCATATAAGCTCATAGGGATCGAAGCGAGACTAAGAATTGTGCAATAGTTTAGTCAAAGATTTGCTCTCGCTCTAAAACAGTGGTAGAGCCCGCTGTAACATCTTAGCACGAATGGGCCGGCTCGCCCGGTGTAATACCACGACCACACAGAAGACAAGCGTGAAATGGAAGCAATTCCGTGTTTCGTCTGATGAGTGTGGTGCCGGAGGCCTAAATTAAGTCCCTTTCTCTTTACCACCCTTTTCTTATAAAGATAGGATGGGAAGGGGAAGTGGATTTCACGGTAGAGGAGATGCACAGGAAGGGGAAATATCCTCTTTAAGTGCGTCTCCACCTCCGGATAAGGGTAGGCGACGCATCTGCAACTGCGGATGTCTATGGGTAGCGGTCGCTTCGCCATTTTGGCGGATTCACGTGGCCGCTTGCTCGTGTGCCACCTGATGTTATAAAAAAAAACAACTTTTTTGTCTAAGTCTGCAGGGTTTATTGTGTTTAAATACAATTTTATATGTTAAAATTCTTATGCCCGCACGAAAAGTTTTTCATCTCATAACAAGAAATACGAGCTCATTTTCCTTGAGATCCACATCTTTCTGTGTAATTAAAATTACCCTCGGAATTCAATTTCCGCTGTAAATTTTATGCAAATTCTGAAGCAATTTTTTTTATTCTCGGTTCCACCTGCGAGAAAATATAGACTTCGGGCAAAAACTGTTTATAAACTGTTCATGCAGTGAAATAACTTTAATACTGCCAAAGTTTAGATATATGGATGGTTGTGTGTTAGAGTTTATAGCGTAAACAGCTGAACGGATCACTGAAATTAGGCATAGACGTAGATTTTAGTCTGGAAGATCACATAGGCTACTCACATTTTTTAATACAAAGACGGAGACACGGGCGAAAGCTAGTATAATAATACTACGTGTAAAAGTGTTTAGATGTTTAGTTTAGATGATAAAAAAGAGTTTCGATAGTATAAACTGACAACTATGGCTAATTATTGTTAATTACAACAAAAGCCGTTAAGTTAAATGAATAATTTTAATCGAACAACTACACGATGTCAGCAAGTTATTCCGGATTCCCTGTCCCAAAGTTAGACGTGCAGTTCGAACGGTAATATAGTGAGAACTCAATCCGAGGCTGTGTTACAAACCAGGGACGCTACGTTAACTTTACACGAATAACTTTTATGTACAGTATAGATTTAGTTTTCATTTACATGACTAAAAATACTATTTAATGAAAACAAGACTATATGTATAATACTAGTTGTTCGCGTGCAGCTTCATCCGCATGAAATATGAAAATTTTATTGTATTGTTTACGTTTGTCAAATTATCAATAGCAAATGTCAAAATGACATGAAAGACAAACCTTGAAAATCTTGCTTCCTTGATATTGGCAGCAACTTAGGGTCTCTTTCTCACATTAGGGTTATTATCCAAAATATTTACCCCTAAGTATAATGGCGTGAAAATATACAGCCTAAAGCATGACGTAAGTGTAGGACTTTTTATTAAAAAAAGAATTACTTAAAAATATGCTGTAATTGCTGACATCTTAGGCAACAAAAAGTATGTGTTTACGCTTTATTATAATAGTATAGATAGTGTAGATGCATTGTTATCTATATTACTCTGTATGTAATCAGTATTGTAGACTATTGCCCGCGACTTGGTTCGTGCGGAATTAAAAAAAATATAGTAAGTAGTCTGTGTTCTTTAAGATTATGTTCTACATCTGTGACAAATTTTATTGAAATCTTTTAATCTGCTTTAGTGATACGTAGTAAAAAACATCTATCCATCCAAACTTTCATTTATTACAATAGATCCTACTTCGTGGAAAAGAAATGATACTCGTCTCATTTGTTACAGAGAATGTAAAAAATTGTATGAAAATTATGGGAAAGCACATACTTAAAATTCAGTTTGTTTCCTACGTTAACCATTAAAAGATTACATATCGCATTTCCCTGCAGTAAATTCATACATTCTAACATTACAATGCAAGCAAATTGCCTTATTACCAAAAAATGTCGCTTAAAATGAAGTTCTAACAATATAAAGAATTTATGTAACTTAACAGCGACTTCCGCGCGGAATTAAAAGACATGTTTAGTAGCCTATAAATTCTTCTAAACTATGTTCTACATCTGTGTTAAATTTGATATCTGTAGAGCGTTCTGAGGATACCGTTAACCCTTACTATTACTACTCATATTATAAATACGAAAAGTTAGATCGATGGATGGATGTTTGTTAGAGTTATTAGCTCAAACTGCTAAAATAGTTTTTAAATAATAAGATTTAATTTCGTCTAGAGAAATGTGAATCACCAATATTGTGTTGGATTATGAAATGTTTTGTACAAATACGTTCGGAAAGGTTTCGCTATTTCTTCCATTATAGTTCGGGACTCAAATAATTACGCATTTCAACTTGAACACTCAGTTTATTGCGACTTCGTACAAAAAATTATTCTAATCAACCGGAACATAAACAAAAGAAAGAAACACTAGAAAACATGCTACGTGATGGCGGCAAAGCGCGCGCGCATACGTGGGTATTAGTCAACAGTTCGCGGCTCACTGCCGAAAACAGAGCTACACCGCAGCCGTGAGGAACGGCGGGGGGGTGGGCTCGAACCACACTCAGCCTGAGGGATAACACAATTTAGACGCGATGTTATAACCTCCCCCCCCAAGTCACTAGCACGACCCGTCTGTGACTTGGGCGGACGACCTCGACGACGCTGGTGTTTAATCGTAGTCAATTCACCTACATAGGGTGTTAGAGCACTGGCGTGATACTTGCCCCTAACGATTCCAGTATTATCTATAACGATAAAGGAAGTAGGACTCACGATCTGTGATATCTGATACGGCCCCTCCCTCCTTGGCGCAAATTTATTAGTAAAACCTTTGGCTGCATTGCTTGACATGTGGGTATCTACAAGAACTAGGTCTCCTACTTTATATATATTGAAGTCCCTCCTTTTCTGATCACCAGTAGACTTCCTTATATCCTGTTGCTCCTCGACTCTGTGTTTAACATCATGTAAGATACGAGCAAAATCTCTCAGATATGGAGTAATCTGAGGCACAAAGTTTTGCTGAGACACGATAGAACGAAGATCTGTATGCACCGTCATTGGAGAACGTAGTTCACGGGCAAAGGTAAGGTAAGCAGCTGTTTGACCCTCGTCACCTTCTGGGAGCGGTCCAAATAAGTCCATAGCCAGAACTTCGAAACGCTGCTGTGGTACTGGTGTTTGAAGTAAACCAGCAGGCTTCAAGTTAGACACTTTATACCTTTGACATAAGTCACACTTGCGGAGATATTGCGCGACATATGACCGCATATTCTTGAAATAATACCTCTCCTTGATCTTTCTCAATGTTCGCTCTAAGCCCAGGTGTCCTGCGGTAGGTGTGTCGTGCAACTCTTTTATAAGCTCTTCTTGTAAAGACTCTGGAACAACTAACTGCGGCTCATCGGACTCCCCATCCGAAGCACAGCGAAAAAGAACACCTTGAAAAAGATAATATCCTCTGTCCGTCCAGCGGACAGCTGCATTAGAGTTAGTCGTGTTTTCAAAATCAGCGATGATTTTCCGCACCTCTGGATC
>NW_013527804.1:5089683-5097635 GCF_000836215.1 Papilio polytes
CCGTGAGGAACGGCGGGGGGGTGGGCTCGAACCACACTCAGCCTGAGGGATAACACAATTTAGACGCGATGTTATACCATTAAATTAATCCTCGGATATACGAGCGTCGATAACAAATTTCTACTACTTTAATTCCTCTACACAGCATACATACATTTATAACTTAAGTAATATTTTTTATTTCTTAGGTAAATCTATGAATAGTTTACCCTAAAAACGTAGTTAAATAGTTATCATCAACTTGCCCTTGTCCCTATGAAGAGTCGGTATAGCATTTGCTGCTCTTGCATACATCTCTATCGGCCTTCATATTTGAATCCTCTCCCTTAAGTATATCTTCTTTCATATAATCCATCTATTCCGTCTTTCTTCCTTTGTAGTCACATTAAATCTTAACATTTTCTTCTTTGTGTCCTTATTGAATATATTGCATCTATCTAAATACTAGCTTTCGCTCGGGACTCCGTTCGCGTGAGATTAAAAAATACAAAAGCTAGTAGCCTATAATCTTCCAGACTATCCTCTACATCTATACCAAATTTCATCGAGATCCGTGCAGCCGTTTAGGCTACAAACTCTAACAAACATCCATCCATCAATCCATCCATCCATCTAAACTTTCGCATTTATAATATTAGTAAGAAGTAAGATTACATAGTTGCTGAAATATGATTTAATTATTAAATTGATTTAACGCAATGTCTCTCATAACAATGCAACTCCACAGTGAAATCCAAAATTAGTAGTGGCAACTAAATTTCCAACAAGTTACAATTCAATTGGTTATACGAATTCAATAATCGTGGAAACAGACAACTTTCACGGAAACTCTGATGTGGATTTACTAAACATGTAATAATACTAATAGAAATTACCTACTAATTTTAGTCAAAAATAACTACTACTAATAATGAACATTATTAACGTACTCAGTGCTTTTAGAACCATTCGCGTAAGTTGACCACATATTTTTTGTTGTTGACAATTTTTAGTTTAATAAATACAAAAACGACCGCGATGCCCACATTTAAAGACGGAGGGGACGCCTAGAAAGAGTACATTTCCTTTGTCTATGCGCCCTATCCCACGCCTACCTTCCCCTACCATCCGATTCATGTATGAAAGAGAGTAAAATGATAAAACGACTAAATTTAGGCGTTCACGCACACTCATCAAGTTTTACGCGGAATTGCTTCCACTTCACACCTGTATAGTATTACATCGAGCCGGGTCATTCGCTCAAAGATGTTTCAGTAGGCTCTACCACTGTTAAAACCACTAATAAAATAGTAAATATGAAGAATACTTTAAAAACTATGTTATAACAAATACATCCTTGCATTGTAAATAACACCGCACTGAGCCAACTACAAATAAATTTATTACCAGGATTACACAACTTGTGCTCATAAAATTTCTCGTTACAATTCGCTGTAAAGTGCTCCGCGTTTTTTAAAACCACGCCACGAATAGAAACGAATGCACGTTAACTTCAATAAATATTTATTGTTACTCGATACTAGCAACGGGAATATTCTAACTTTGGATATCGAAATTAGAAATAAATAACAAAAATACTTTATACAAATAATATAAAACTAATATAATAAAGCACACATTACTTTGTGGCTTAACATATCAGCAATCACAATATAGTTTTGAAGAAACACTTCTTTAATCAAAAGTTATATACTTACGACACGCTTTAACCAATACATTTTCACGCTATCATATTTAAAAATAATGCGGGAAAGGGACCATAAAATACAAGCTGCCAACATTAAGGAAGCAAGATTTTTTTGGTAACGGTAATTTAGAAATTTGCAATTGAGAATTTGACAAATGTAAACAAAAAAATAAAGTTTTTATAATTCCACGCGGCTGAAGCTGCACGGGATCAGCTAGTAATTATAATTAATCATGTCTATTCTATCTAAAACTGTAAATTCTGACCAATACTATCATTTGTTTGATAATATGTGCGGATTAAAGTACAGATATCAAAACATAAACTGCTATTAATATGGAAACCACGATCATAATAGTTATTAAATTTGGACAACACGTGTGTACTGTACTCTACTGTAACTCCTCCCTTATAATGGAGGTTTCAAAAGTTGTACGTCAGCTTGGTACATAATATTCACTTCGGGACCCAAAAGTTTAAATTCACACACTAGAGTGAAACTAACAGAGCGAGAAAATTGATGAAAAGTTGTTTTTCGTTACGAAATCCATTCAAATGACTTCAATGTTTGAAAATTGTAAACCTGAGTTTATACTGTCCTCAATTTTTTTTAAAAACAAAAGTTATGTAATTTTGATTTGATATTTAGCTAATGGAAACGTAACTTTACTAACATTATAAAGTTTATTCGGATAGATGGATATTTGTTAGAGTTTGTCGCTTAAACGGCTGAACGGATCTAGATAAAACTTGGCATAGAGGATAGCCTGGAAGAGCACATAGGCTACTTATTTTTGTTTTTTTTATCCACGCAAATGGTGTCAATATTAGACTAGTCGAAGCTAGGCGAAATCTAGTTATTTAATAAATTTAATATAAGACATTTTAACAGACAGCTATCGATATCTGACTAATATTAAATTTTTCATCTCCAAAGGTGCGCGTTCTAAGAATGATTTATCTTTTTAAATTTCATATTTACATATTGAGAACATGAATTTTATTGACGTCATAAATTATACGTTGAATTTTATCGTTGAATATTTATAATCGTACAATAATATCGAATTCAATATCATTTTATAGATCTTCATTATTTTTCCTTATTTTATTACTAAGACGTTAATACTAGTAGCACTAGAGCATGGCCACCGAGGGGGTTTTTATAGGTATAACCCTACATAACCATGTCTTAACCCGAGGACAAGGTCCAGAAATACGCTGTTTATTAATGGTTCTTAAACATTAGTAGTAAAAACGTGTAGCCTATGTTACTCACGGATGTTACCTTTCTAATAGTGAAAGATTTTTTTTTAAATGTTCATTACCTAAACTAACGTTTTAAAGATAAAAGATTTGCATTATTGTTGAGATTTCCCGCGCGAAAAAAGAGGTATAATTTATAGGTTGGAAATAAAGCTGAATAAAGGGTCATTTATTGGAACCATTAATCGCATTATATTAAAAAACAATAAAGTTACTAAAACTTAATTAAGATTATAAAATCTCTCGCCTTATTACAGAAAATATGAAACTAATTCTTTGCTTATGTTAGAACGTGATGTGACAAAGGCGATTGCAGCACACCCAAGCCAAGATACAGGCTCAAAACTGTGAATTTCTAAAAACCTCTAGTTCTCCTAAATCTAAATAAATTTACCTTAGGTATATTTTTCCAGTTTCTGTTGTTCAAAAGTACTTTATCTTAATACGTAACGTTAGATTAAGTGTACTCAGAGTAATTTATATGTAAAGAAGCTTCCAAAAACGTCGTTATAAATAAAACGGGATGCAAGTTGTAACGGCATTGGATCTTTAACAGCCCCTTAGAGACCTCGCGTTGTTTTTTAAATTGTCGGCCTAAATAACCTAATGTCTGGAGTGAATACTTTCAGAGAAATTTATAGCTACGCACAGTATTTCCTATATAGTCCTTTCCCTTTTAAATCTTTTTCTTATAAGAGGAAGATGGGAAGGAAATGTGGATTTGACGGTGCAGGAGACGCATAGGAAGGGGAAATATCCTCTTTGTGTGCGTATAACCCTCCGTCGATTAAGGGTAGGCAGCGGTCGCTACGCCAGTTTGGCTAATTCAGGTGGCCGCTTGCTCCTTTGCTACCTTATGACATAAAAAATGTGTTTTTTGATTTTTGCATGTATTTGATTCATGCAAAAACTACTGGGTCGATGTAAAAAAAAATCTTATACTATTAAAGAGCAAAGTTAGTATTTGATAATATTTATGATTTTATTATCGAGATGTATTTCAGGCATTTTTCCCGTTGGTCCAACCGATCTACCCAACAAACGGCTCAATGGAAAACACAGACTTCGGTAACGTATCTGTCCACACACTGAGATTAAATTCGATAAACATTAAATATGAATATCTGCATTAACACGTCCGATGTATGGACGTGGCTTGTTAATAAACAGATATCAGATTGTAAAACCATTCCAGAATAATGTTAATACTTTATTTCAAACAAATTGCGTATATATTGGTACTTTGAAGAAACAAAAGAGACGAAAATGAATCTATGCAACTACGAGTTCGTAAACATGATCGTAGACCTTATCGTAGATGTAGTTGTAGAAGTGAGTGTGGAATATTGTCGTAGACATGTCCGTAGATGTAACCGTAGACGTTTTGTTTTATCATTGAAGGCCGTGTTCATATCTCGACGTTTTAAATCTTTCTTTTAAATTTAGCTTGTTATAACTGCGACAATATTTATATCTGCTGTCATCAAACATTTTTCGATTTATTTTATCTTTATAATGCGATAACGTCAATAACAATGATATCTTTATTACATCAATTCGTAACACAAAATGACGCAGAAATGAACTTTAAAGTTCTATAAGTTTTAGTATATATTGTCAAGTTATAAAATACTAGCTTTCGCCCGCGACTCCGTTCGCGTGGAATTAAAAAAAAACAATAGTGAATAGCCTATGTGTTCTTCCAGGCTATCCTCTACATCTACACCAAATTTCATCCAAATCCTTTCAGTCGTTTAGGCTACAAACTCTAACAAAAATACATCTATCCATCCATGTAAACTTTCACATTTACAACATTAGTGTGAAATATGATGGTTGTAAAATAAACATGATGAAGCAATAAGTGACTTCCAAATTACTCTAAATTCGATTTATAGAAAAGGGGGACTGATAGCTCGGAGCATATTTTGATGGCCTTCTCTAACAAAATTTACTTCGTACATATTAAATCCTAAATTGAATATGCAGACATATCTCACCTTGTTACACTAATTTAGTGTTATTGGATCTCTATCACGCTTCGTATTAAAATTAATACATGAGAATATTGTTTTTTTAAACAGATCGTTTCACGTTCGTATAATAATCAATTTTTAGATGAATGATATCGCTAGCGCACCGATACCGTAATAACAATAGCGTAATAACGAAAAGCCAAACCGTGCAGACCGCTGCAGCTACGTGCAACGGCCAAACAGCAAACCGGTCCAACAGCAGAACTCAGCGCCGGCGCGGAGCGGCGGTGACGCGGAGTCTCGGTGACGGCGAGGAGCACTCGGATCTCCAGAAGGAAGACGCACGACGGCGCGCAGGATTTCGCGGCTGGCGCAGAGGCGGCAGCTGAAATAGTCGGCATATAATATTAACGTAACAGATATTTATATTTCTCCCGTTTGTTTTAGTTACAAAAGAACTTAGACATAAAATTCAGGAAAGCGACTTCGTAATAAAGTAAACAGACAATATAAGCATTAAATTACAAGTTACTTAAAATCATTGCAGATGAAGTAGGTAGCTATAAAAAAGTTACGTAATTATTTCGTCCGAATGCCACATTAAATATTTATGTTTTTTGTATGTGTAAGTGTAGAAATGAGTGCAAATTTGAATTAACCTGCAATTAGCAAAGAGAGGCAAATTAAACTCGAAATTAAAAAAAAATTACGCATGTGGGTAATTAAAATAAAATGTCACTTCCTTTGTCGAGCTCCTATGCAGCAGGGAAGTAGTCCTCTTCTGCAACGACTTCTGTGCAGCGGCCGCAGGCAGGAGAAGCAACCACCAGCAGTGTCGTCGGGTACGAGTAGACATGAAAAAAAAAAACTTCTTGACGATTAATTTTCAAATTAAATGGTAGATCACTTCGGGGTCACCAAAGTTTTTAGCGTAAATAAAATTGCGTTTTTCCTTTTGTACTGGAACCATCTTCACTTTAAACAAATCGTTAACACGTTCGTACAATAATCGATTATTAGCTGAATGACGTCGCGAGCGCACCGATGTCGATTAGTCTCCGCTCCCCCGCGCGTCCTTCACCTCGTCGTCCCCAAAGTCGCCATATACGTCATTAACAATACTATATTGTTGCGATTCATTTATTTACAGTTATCTACGAGTGTTATGAATCTATAATTAAATGAATTTATTGTAACAGAAGCGGTTTTTTTAATTATATTACTTCAAAATTAAGGTATTTTTAATTACAGTGCCATCTATAGGCATATACTTGAAATATCAACTTATTGCGTTCCGAAAATTATTCAAATATGACAATAGATGGCGTTGTATCGAATCAAGCTTTACAACCTATTAACTTTTCAAAGTATTATACATGCATTGTTTTCTAAATAAAATAGTTAAAGCGAAACATGGTAATTACGCGTCCAAAATTCTTACGATTGTTTTAATTAGAGAGAATTTCCTTTTAGTACAATTTAAATTTAGCCAAGAATAAAGTTAATTTAAGACAGGTATTTTACATTTAAAAATATCACAAATACGAAAAATTCTATTCGCATTTATTCGCATTTTATATGTAGAGCTCGGTCGACTTATATGTCGACAGGTCATGCGTGAACGAGACTCTTCAAGCAAATTAAAACGTCATTTTCACAATCATCCAGAGGAAAAGTATTGCAATACACCAGGCAATATGTGAAAAAAAAATCTAAATCATAGAAAACTTATAGCATTTTCTTTGCCCCATTTTCATAAAACAAAAATTACATAGAAAATGTATTTAATCTATACATATACTTATCTAAACTATTATAATAAAGCGTAAACACACACTTCTTTGTTGCCTAAGATCTCAGCAATTACAGCATGTTTTTGAATTATTATTTTTTTGATAGAAAGTCCTCCACTTACGTCACGCTTTAGGCAATATATTTTCACGCCATTAAACTTAGGGGGAAAATATTTTGGATAAAATCCCTAATGTGGGAAAAAGACCATACGTTGCTGCCAACATCAAGGAAACAAGATTGCCATAGTAAGGTAATTGGTATTTTGACATTTGCAATTGAATTTAACACATGTAAACAATAAAATTAAAATGTTCATAATTTTATGCGAATGAAGTCGCACGGGAGTAGTCAAATAAAGTGTGATATACCGGACTACCCACTAAACCCTGCGATTTTCTCATTCGCAAAGTATGATAGACATAAGGTGCCACGGACATGTGGTCGGTACAAAACGTAAAGTTATTTTTTACTTTTAGTGTTGCTAGAGGTAAATAATATTCATGATTATTGTTATTAAAAAAATGAACATCTAAACCTGATATTGTTAAAGATTAACATTTTTCAATACGTAAGGATTTTCTCATGTTACTCAAAACACAGAATTGAAATTTTAATTTAAAGGCAAATAAAGGCAAAAAGCAAGGATACTTAAGAACTTATAAATAAGACAGGTCGATGCGGGATTTCATTAAACATGTACGACGGACATGCATATTCAGTTAACTGGACCTTGTCTTGGAAAGATTTTACTTTAAGTAAGTGTATTTCGTTTGCGTACACACTTAGGGTGAAATTGCGGTCATTCGAACGTACCGTGCAAATGGTGCGTCTAATTTAGTTATTTATTAAGGGACTAAAGTGGCAATTTGTGTTTTCATATTTGTTTTAATTAAACGAAGTACAATGTTCTCAGTACATTAGTGGTTTTTACAATTGAAAAACCTTACTTTGAATGCTTTTTCACACCCAGCTTGCATGAAAATTTGTGATAAATTGTACCGACATCGACAAAATTTAGGAGCTTAACAAGTCATATACAAATTGTTACTCAAAATGCTTTTATGGATCCTGAAGCACATCCTCAGTGTTGATTTGTCTCAATAAAATATACTTAAAGTCCAATATTAATGTTAAAGAATATAATTACAGTGGTAGAGCCCATTTTTGACCGACTTCCCAAAAGAAGGAGGTATTCAATTCGTCGGTATATTTTTTTTTTTTTTTTTTTT